>NC_053023.1:597757779-597924222 GCF_003073215.2 Triticum urartu | reverse complement strand
TATATATATGCTCACGGACCATATGTTGAGAATTTCGTCAAACGTTTCTATCCCGCACCCCGTTGCTTGTCGTTGCCCCTGGTCTTTGGATCATTGCCCTTATCTGCAACGTTCTCTCACTGCCGGATTCCGCCGCCCGACAACCTCCTCCGCCGTTGTTGTCGTATCGAATCTTCAGCAAGGTAGGGTCATATTCGAACCCCCTCCATGCTCCCAAATCTGATTCAATGAACGGAAGGATGTGCCTAGATCTCGCCACTATTTGCAATTCATTGTCAACGAGAAAAAAAATCCTAGAATTAGGTCGAGTGAAAATTTTAGGTTTAGGGTTTCTTAGATTTCATCTCGGATCGACCGAATTGAGATGACCCGGCATCACTGATTTGGCTTCAGGGAGTGCACGCAGTACACTTCGGTAAAACCGAATGGTACTAAATCGGTGTCACCAAGTTTGACTTTCAGTAGCATCATGAGCACTTCGGTGGGACCAGGAACAACTTTGGTCTAACTGAAATATGAACCCAAGTTTCAGTTGTTGCCTCGGTGCCACCGAAAATTTCAAATCGGTAACTCTGAAATGCCCTTTGTGAAAAAATAAATCTGAGGTTTGAATTCATGTATTTTCAAAAATAGTTGTGTTTTATGATCCTCATCCACTCCACTCTACTTATTCCACTTCACAGGGCCAGTTGTCACCATGTCAGAAGCAAGTGATAGTCAGAACAGGTCAAAGGAGCCCAGTGTTGAATTGGATGCAGGAACAAGTGCTGAATAGAGTTATCATGAAGGAGAGAGGAGTTCTCCTAGTTTTCCCCCTGCTGCCATAAGGACAAAAAAGAAGAAAAATTCTGATGATGAGGATGAGGATTTTCAGGTTGATTATCTCACTTCAAAGAAGAAGATAACCATTCTATCCAAGGAGTATGGCACTGTTGCTAGCTCCAGATCAGGCTGAGGCAAGTCTATGGCCAAAGTGTCCGGGAAGAAATGGTAAAGGAATAAAACTTCCAATGTGGTGTTCAAGCCCACATCTATGAGGAGGGAAGATGAACCTGTCGCTGATGAGCCCCCTCCCAAGCAACAGAAGTTCATGGCAAATGTTATGCCCAAGAGGGCTGTGCCACCTCCAAGACTGCTTCTGTCCTCAATCCTAAGGGGAAGACTACCAGAAAAATCTTAGTTGTAGAGAAGAACAAGGCCTAGTGCCTGAGAGAACTAAGGAATATGGACTGAACAAGACCCAGACTGCCTGAACATGATGATACATATCCATGTTGCAAAGAATAGGAAGGAAAGGATGGACAAAGGTCCGAGGAAATGGAGAGAGTCTGATCCATAGTCTGTCAGGAGAAGGACTGTTGTGGACTACTGCTTCTACACCAAGGAGCAACAAAACTTCTATGAGACAGTGCTTCTTGACAAAAAGCCTGTAGTGAGTGACGGGTGAACTGGAAGTTCATCAACAAGAACGAGAATCATTTCCCCCGTTGATGAGTTCATTGGGAAGAAGCTGACTGCATGGAATGACGAGATGATCATGCAATTTTACTCTATAGCTCACTTCTACCCCAATGGCAGAATTGTGTGGATGACCGAAGGTGTCATATATCAATCCAGTGTGCTTGAATGGGATACTTTGCTGGGTGTTCTAGGGGCTGAGGAGGATGACATTGATGTTTATACTCAGCCCAAGATGGACCACAATTCCATGGCTAATATGTACACTAAAATTCCCAATAAGTACAAGGAGTCTCACAAGCTTGCATCAGTGTATCACCTATTGGTTGGTCTTATACCTGGCCATGGACGCCCGACCTGGTCGGCCCGACCCGACCCGGCCCAGCCCGACCTTGTCCACAGGCTGGGCTCGGGCCTAGATTTCGAGCCCGACGGCCGGGATGGGCCGGGACTGGGCTCGTCGTATTCGCGCATTAATCAAGAGGCCCGGCGGGCTTTTATCGTGATGGGTCGGGCTCGGGCCCGATTTTTAGGCCTGACGGCTAGGCCGGGCCAGACTCGGGCTTGGGTTTTTTTGCATCGGGCTTTGGTAGGCCTGGCCCAAAGCCTGGCCCGTCCCGACAGATGGCCATGTATAGCTGGTCTAACTACATTCAATACAATCATGAGGCATACCTTGATGCCAAAGTCAAGAGATGAGAAGATGATAAGAGGCCACTCTATCAACATGCTGCATCACACTGATCAACATTAGAAGTTCAAGGTTATGTATCTCATAGTTGAAACTGACAAGAGAACTGCTGCAGACCAGAAGAGATCATGTGGCTTTGCACCACACATCCAGATGCTTATCAACTCAAAGGGTGCAAACAAGTCACTTATGTTTGATCATGACCATTTGCTGCTACAACCGGAGTTCGAGGATAACACCATGACTATGGATCTTTCCCATCCCACCTCAGCTGCAGCATAGGTAGAAGAAGAGGCTACTAGGACTACATAGCCAAGTGCTCCCACCGCTCCATTGCTAAAGACCAAGACTGACCAGATGAACTACCTTCTTCAAGCCACTCGGAGGATCGAGTGGAGTTTGGCCGACCTAGCAGAGAACCACAAGAGTATTGAGAGGGTCATTGAGGAGAAATTCTACGATCTGGATGTCAAGGTTATAGAGATGCAGACCACCATTGAGAGTCTGAAGAAAGAGGTGGATGAAGCCAAGGCACAGTCTAGTGATGATGACGAGCACCATGGCACAGGACTTCCCACGACCACTCAGTTCCAGACCATGCCAAGGTCAGCAGTCGTGCCAGTCACTTCCAGAGCCACAGTCTCAGCTCCAGCTGTTGCATCTATGGTTGCTAAGGGAGTCCTGGATTAGGGGGTCTCCGGAGAGCCGGACTATATCCTTTGGCCGGACTGTTGGACTATGAAGATACCAGATTGAAGACTTCGTCTCGTGTCCGGATGGAACTCTACTTGGCGTGGAAGGCAAGCTAGGCAATACGGATATGTATATCTCCTCCTTTGTAACTGACCTTGTGTAACCGTAGCCCCCTCCGGTGTCTATATAAACCGGAGGGTTTTAGTCCGTAGGACAACATACAATCATACCATAGGCTAGCTTCTAGGGTTTAGCCTCTCCGATCTCGTGGTAGATCTACTCTTGTACTACACATATCATCAATATTAATCAAGCAGGACGTAGGGTTTTACCTCCATCAAGAGGGCCCGAACCTGGGTAAAACATCGTGTCCCCTGCCTCCTGTTACCATCCGCCTTAGACGCACAGTTCGGGACGCCCTACCCGAGATCCGCCGGTTTTGACACCGACATTGGTGCTTTCATTGAGTTCCTCTGGGTCGTCGTCGTTAGTCTTGATGGCTCCTACGCTCATCGATGGCGATGCAGTCCAGGGTGAGACTTTCCTCCCCGGACAGATTTTTGTATTCGGCGGCTTTGCACTGCGGGCCAATTCGTTTGGCCATCTGGAGCAGATCGAAAGTTACGCCCCTGGCCACCAGGTCAGCTTTGGAAGCTTAAACTACACGGCCGATATCCGCGGAGACTTGATCTTTGACGGATTCGAGCCCCTACCTTGTGCGTCACACGGTCACGATGAGTACGATTTAGCTCTACCATCGGATAGTGTTCAGGAGATCGCACCGGCAGCCGCTTCGACCCTTAATTCGGAGCCAGTTACGCCTCCCATGGATGGGTGGATAGACCCCGCCACAGAGGCTGCATCCCCAACGGCAATCAAGCCGAATATCGATCTTACCCTTCACGAGAGCCGTGTTGTTAAACTGCTAGATACTTCTCTCGCCACGGACTCTGAACCGCCTGCGCCCGTTCCTATCGAATCTGGTTGGGCGCCGATCATGGAGTTTACCTCCGCGGATATCTTTCAGCACTCGCCCTTCGGCGACATACTGAATTCATTAAAGTCTCTCTCCTTGGCAGGAGAGTCCTGTCCGAACTATGTCCGGCAGGATTGGGATGCGGATGACGAAGAAATTCACCGCCCACCCACCACCCACTTAATAGCCACTGTCGATGACTTAACTGACATGCTCGACTCTGACTTCGAAGACATCGACGGTATGGACGACGATGCCTGAGACGAACGGGAACCACTGCCCACAGGGCACTGGACGCCCACTTCATCACATGACGTATACATGGTGGACACACCAAAAGAAGAAAACGACGAGGAATGGAAGGACACAACGAAGGGTTGTCCCCTCGAGAAGCAGTCAAAGCGGCGGCCCAAATCCCGCCTCGGCAGAAACAACGATCATACAGACCCAGAGTTAGAGCTGGATGAACCATTGCCGGACCACGGCAACAAGGAGAATCAAACCGAATAACCCGACTCTGTCAAATATAATAGTCTGGGTGACATCACACCAGACAGACATCCAGAGCAACATAATGCCCATCAAAGGCTTGTTGCCACCGCGAGGAGTCTAAAAAAGCAGAAGCAAAGGCTCAAGGCTGCGCAAGACACACTCCATATCAGATGGAGTAAAGTACTCAACACAGCAGCGAAGTACGGCGGCGAAGTACGGCGGCAATTGCCCCACCAAGAGCTACCCGAAGCAGAAGTTGCTACCTGAATTCGATGAGGAGGCCTTAGATCCCCCGCAACCAAAAATTAATACGGCCATCTGGCTGGATAGACGACCTCACGGCCAACATAGAACGGCAAACAACGCCGCACATAAGCCAATACGCGATCCACGCGAGGCCTTGCATCAAAAGGACGGCGCAACCAGATCCATCTATGGACCACGCAAGCGTGCTCCAGCATACGATGCAACACAACAAACATCCGAACAACACGGTACACCCAGATACAGGGGTGCCGCACACCCCCTATGCTTCACTGATGAGGTGCTGGACCATGAATTTCCAGAGGGATTCAAACCCGTAAACACAGAGGCATACGATGGAACAACAGACCCTGGGGTCTGGATTGAGGACTATATCCTCCATATCCATATGGCTCGAGGAGATGATCTCCACGCCATTAAGTATTTACCACTCAAACTCAAAGAGCCAGCTCGGCACTGGCTTAAAAGCCTCCCCGAAAGCTCCATTGGAAGCTGGGAAGAGCTCGAAGACGCTTTTCAGGCAAATTTTCAAGGGACTTATGTCCGGCCTCCGGACGTGGACGATTTGAGTCATATAACTCAACAGCTCGGAGAGTCAGCCAGAAAGCTTTGGAACAGGTTTCTTACTAAAAAGAACCAAATAGTCGACTGTCCGGACGCCGAAGCCTTGGCAGCTTTTAAGCATAGCGTCCGTGATGAATGGCTTGCCAGACACCTCGGCCAAGAAAAGCCGAGAACAATGGCAGCATTAACAAGCCTCATGACCCGCTTTTGCGTGGGTGAGGATAGCTGGCTAGCAAGATGCAGCACCAGTGACCCCAGTACATCCGAAGTTAGAGACGGAAACGGGAAATCACGGCGCAGCAACAGCAAAAATCGCCGGAATAAAGAAAGACAACCCGAAGAGCACGGCAGTAAACGCCGAATTCAGAAGCTCTCGGCCAGGTCAGCAAAAGCCGCCCTCTAAAGGCGCCAAAGATGAATTGTCCAGCCTAAACAAAATTCTGGACCAAATATGTCAGATCCATAGCACCCCTGGTAAACCCGCTAATCATACCCACAGAGATTGTTGGGTCTTCAAGCAGTCCAGCAAGCTCAATGCCGTACACAAGGGGGAGGATACACCAAGCGAAGACGAGGATGAGCCTCTAAAGCAAGACACTAGGGAACAAAAGAAATTTCCACGAGAAGTCAAAACAGTAAACGTGTTACACATGATCAAGGGGAGAAACAAAGCGCCACTCCCAGAGAAATATGCCCAAGGACCTATCACCGCGGAGTCCTGCCACTGGTCGTCTCAACCGATCACTTTCGACCATCGGGATTACTCAGAAAGTATCCAGCGTGCAGGATGGGCTGCCTTGGTATTAGACCCAATAATTGATGGATACCACTTCACATGAGTCCTGATGGACGGTGGCAGCAGTCTAAACCTGATATATCATGACACAATCCGCAAAATGAGGATAGACCCAACAAAAATTTGCCACAGTGTAGGATCTTGAAGTAGATGTGTCTAGAGGGGGGGGGTGATTAGACACTTAATGCTAAAGTTGCAATTTTTAAGCTTTTTTGGTTTAAGTGGAGTTTAGGCATAATTTCAACATTCACAATACATATCAAGCAAGCATGCAAAGAGTGTATAGGCAGCAGAAAATAAAGCATGCAACTTGCAAGAATGTAAAGGGAAGGGTTTGGAGAATTCAAACGCAATTGGAGACACGGATGTTTTTCCCGTGGTTCGGATAGGTGGTGCTATCCTACATCCACACTGATGAAGACTTCAACCCACGAAGGGTAACGGTTGCGCGAGTCCATGGAGGGCTCCACCCACGAAGGGTCCACGAAGAAGCAACCACCCACGAAGGGTTCACGAAGAAGCAACCTTGTCTATCCCACCATGGCCATCGCCCACGAAGGACTTGCCTCACTAGCGGTAGATCTTCACGAAGTAGTCGATCTCCTTGCCCTTACAAACTCCTTGGTTCAACTCCACAATCTTGTCGGAGGCTCCCAAGTAACACCTAGCCAATCTAGGAGACACCACTCTCCAAGAAGTAACAAATGGTGTGTAGGTAATGAACTCCTTGCTCTTGTGCTTCAAATGATAGTCTCCCCAACACTCAACTCTCTCTCATAGGATTTGGATCTGGTGGAAAGAAGGTTTGAGTGGAAAGCAACTTGGGGAAAGCTAGAGATCAAGATTCGTATGGTAGGAATGGAATATCTTGGCCTCAACACATGAGTAGGTAGTTCTCTCTCAGAAATAGGATGCCTGGAAGTGTATGCTTAGTCTGATGGCTCTCTCCACGAATGAAGAGGAGGTGGAGGGGTATATATAGCCTCCACACAAAATCCAACCGTTACACACAGTTTTCCAATCTTGGTGGGACCGAATCAACAAACTCGGTCGGACCGAAAAGGTAAACCTAGTGACCGTTAGAGATTTTCGGTGGGACCGACTGGATCAACTCGGTGGGACCGATGTGCTAGGGTTAGGGTAAATCCAAAACTCGGTTTGACCGATTACTCAAACTCGGTGGGACCGATTTGGGTAATAAGTGAAACAGAGAGTTGGCCAAGCAAACTCGGTGGGGCCGATTGCA
The DNA here is from genome assembly GCF_003073215.2 of Triticum urartu. NCBI lineage: Eukaryota > Viridiplantae > Streptophyta > Magnoliopsida > Poales > Poaceae > Triticum > Triticum urartu. Next base: position 597,917,042 of record NC_053023.1, on the reverse strand, counting down.
TATCTCGGTGGGACCGAAAATATTGCAATAGGTAACAGAGAGTTTGCAAGCCCATCTCGGTGAGACCGAGATCCCATCGGTGAGACCGAACTGATTAGGGTTTCTGGCAGTGGCTATGACAGGTGAAACTCGGTGGCGCCGGATAGGAATAATCGGTAGGTCCGAGTTTGGCTTTGGGTTTAGGTCATATGTGGAAGTGGGAAAGTAGCTGAGGATTTTGGAGCATATCATTAAGCACATGAAGCAAGAGGCCCATTAAGCAGCACCTCATCCCTCCTTGATAGTATTGGCTTTTCCTATGGACTCAATGTGATCTTGGATCACTAAAATGTAAAATGAAGAGTCTTGAGCTTGAAGCTTTAGCCAATCCTTTATCCTTAGCATCTTGAAGAAGTTCCCACAACCTTTAGTCCATGCCACTCCATTGTTGAACTTATCTGAAACATGCTAGATAGAAATGTTAGTCCAACAAGAGATATGTTGTCATCAATTATCAAAACCACCTTGGGAGCACTTGTGCTTTCAATCTCCCCCTTTTTGGTAATTGATGGCAACATACATCAAAGCTTTAGATAAAGATATAAAGAACAGCAAGTAAAGCTTTGGAAGGACATGTAAGAAGCATAGGCTCCCCCTACATGTATGCACTCATGTAAATATGAAATATAGAGGCATGTGAGAGCATGACCATGACAGAGTAGGCAATGTGTTACATGTATCTTGGCCATATGCATCAAAGCAAAAGATTATCAAGGAAAATACCTTCATGCTCATGAGTCCTTCTTGCAAACAGTATGTACATAAGCAAGAACTCCTCATACTCATGATTTTGATGCATATACTTACCTTGTGGTCTTGAGTTGGCTTAGGATGGAATGAACCTGCACAAACAAAGTTAGATAACACAGGTACATACACTAGCCAGAGCGAACAAAAGAAACCACAAGAATACCAAGACTGGGATGACATGTAGAGAGTGAGCACAAGGTACCACATTGGATTCAACATGTCCCCAAGAATAAAGATATGCAATGAATTTGACTGATTTCTTTCCCTTAGGTGTCTTGCTCCCCCTGAATCTTACATGGGATATTGGGAGAAGATAGGGAACAGAAAATCGGAGCTGAAAGATACAAATGGATAGAACTTAATGCAAATACATGTCTTTCCCCCAAAAAGGCATCTCTCCTCTTGAACATCAAGCATCTGGGATCCTTGAGTATTCTCTCCCCCTAGAAGTCTCTCTCTCCCCCTTAATACTTTCTCTCTTGTAGGTTTGGTCCTTGAGACTTTTTCTCTCCCTTGATGTGATCTCTCTCTCCTACAAGCTTTGCTGTGATCTCTCTCTCCCCCTTTGACATCAATTTCCAAGAAGGGCTTTCTGGAATCCGTCGTATAGGTTTGGTCCTTGAGACTCAGCACAAAGCAATGGACAAAACTGTGATGCTTGTAGAGGACAAGATTCATTGAGTAGAGCTGGATCAGAAGAAATATAGAACAAGTGGCAGACTGTTTTTCCTGTTGCGAAGTTGGTGGCACCGAGTGGTATGTTTTGGTGGCACCGAAAAGATTCGGTTGGACCGAAAATTACAAGTCGGTGAAACCGAGTTCACAAAAAGAAAAACACTTGTCACCTCAGCTCACTAGACATGTAGGATATCACAAAGATTTGCAATGAATTACCTGAAGGATTTGCAAGGAATTAAATGCAGAAAATGCAGAACATAAACAGAAAGAAGAGAGAAGAGACTGAAAAATCTAGATGGAGTTTTTTTGTTTTTGAAAAAGAGAAAGAAACTAAACATGCATGATATACACACAAAAAGAACACAAGAGAACTTCATCTAGAGTTGGGCGGTGACATAGTCACCTATGTTAGAGTATATTGACTTAGGAGTCAAGTGAGAACACTTGATCATAGGTCATACTCATCGTTTAAGCTCAAAATGGGGTTACCATTTTTCGTTTAAGCATCTTGATGTATTCACATCTTGTTGAGTTGCTTTGACTCATGTCTTGGAGTAAAGCTTCTCTAAGATGGAATAACATACCTTGGGTGGTGGTGTGGTTCTTGCTCATGTAGTTGAACTTGTGTGGGTGCTCAAGGTTGATGTAGCTCATCAAGAGTTGGGAGCACCACTTGGAGTTTGAGTTCATCTACCTACATGGGTTAGTTCTTGCAAGGAAAAGCACTTGTGTATCCAAAAATGACAATCATGAAGCTCAACATAGAATTTGTCAAAGGATATGTTTGAATGGTTTTGTGTTTCCTTGTCTTCAACCACCATTGTGTAGAGTCTTGGTGATGTAGAGATTGCTCAAGATGTGAGTGAGTCGCAATCTCATGGAATTAGATTCAACCAAGCACCTACATGGGTTAGACAACATGCAAGGTGCAAATATATCCAAGACATAAGATAGTTATCATAAGAGATATATCATGGATTAGTCATAAGCTCATGTATTGCATGTATCCAATGGAGTTTCTACTCCAAGTTCGAAGCATCCATGATGTTCAATTCTCCTCTCAACCTGCAAAACACTTTCTCATCAAGAGGTTTAGTAAATATATCCGCTAATTGCTTATCGGTGCGAACATGCTTAAGATCAATGTCACCCTTAGCAACATGATCTCGAATGAAATGATGACGAACTTCAATATGCTTAGTTCGAGAATGTTGTACAGGATTATGACCAATTTTGATAGCACTTTCATTGTCACAAAGTAGTGGAACATGTTTCACATAGATCCCATAATCTTTAAGAGTTTGGGTCATCCAAAGTAATTGAGCACAACATGAACCAGCGGCAATGTATTCCGCTTCGGCGGTGGATAAGGATACCGAGTTTTGTTTCTTGGAAGACCAAGACACAAGAGATCTACCAAGAAATTGACAAGTACCTGAAGTGGACTTTCTATCAACCTTATCTCCGGCATAATCCGAGTCGGAATAGCCAACAAGATCAAAAGAAGACCTCTTAGGATACCAAATGCCAAAATTTGGTGTATGGATTAAATATCTCACTATCCTTTTCACAACCTTAAGATGACATTCTTTAGGAGCAGCTTGATATCGTGCACACATGCACACACTTAGCATAATATCGGGACGTGAAGCACATAGGTATAACAATGAACCAATCATAGAGCGATAAACCTTTTGATCAACCGGTTCACCATCTTTGGTCAAATCATTATGTCCACTAGTAGGCATGGGTGTAGACATACCTTTGCATTCTTGCATATTGAACTTCTTGAATAAGTCCTTGGTGTACTTTGTTTGAGAGACAAATGTACCTTCCTTAGTTTGCTTGATTTGCAAACCGAGAAAGAATTTGAGTTCACTCATCATAGACATCTCAAACTTCTCTGACATTAGCTTTCCAAACTTTTCACTAAAGAGAGGGTTAGTTGAACCAAATATGATATCATCAACATAAATTTGGCATACAAATAGTTCTCCATTAACCCTTTTAGTAAAAAGAGTAGAATCAATTTTACCAATTTCAAAACCACTTGTAGTAAGGAACTTGGTCAAGCATTTATACCATGCTCTAGGAGCTTGTTTAAGACCATAAAGAGCTTTGTGAAGTTTGTAAACATGATTTGGTTTCTTAGGATTGATAAAACCGGGAGGTTGTTTGACATAAACTTCCTCCTCTATTTCACCATTTAGAAGAGCACTTTTGATGTCCATTTGGTACAAGGTGATATTATGGTGATTAGCATAGGCAAGTAAGATGCGAATGGACTCAAGTCTAGCAACGGGAGCATATGCCTCACCATAGTCCATACCTTCGACTTGTGTGTATCCTTGGGCGACGAGACGTGCTTTGTTGCGAACCACTTGTCCATCTTCATCTTGCTTGTTGCGAAACACCCATTTGGTACCAATGATGTTGTGGTTGTTGTCGGGCTTCTCAACTAATGTCCAAACTTGGTTTCTCTCAAAGTTGTGTAGCTCTTAATGCATAGCGTTTATCCAATCCACATCTTCCAATGCTTCTTCAACCTTCATAGGTTCAATGCTAGAGATGAATGAATAGTTTTCACAAAAGTTAGCTAAACGAGTCTTTCAGCGAGTGATTCTCCCGGTTTGTATATCATTTAAGATTTGCTCGACGGGATGATCTTTGGCAATTCTTGCTCGAACTCGTGAGAGCTTTTTCTTGGGTCTTTGTCGAACATCTTCTTCATCTTGTTCTTCTTCTTGGTCTTCTTCATTGTTGACATTGTCGTTCTCTTGTCGTGGTGGAGAAGGAGGTTGTTGATGTTCGTATTGATGTATTTCCTCGTTTTCTTCATCTTGGTGTGTCCCACTTGTGGATGCTTGCATGTCAATTCTTGGTTCACTTTGTCGTGAAGTAGAAGCTTCCACTTGGACGGATGAAGTGCTCTCCTTCACCTCGGTTGGACGAATTTTGCCAATGGACAAGTCTTGGATTGCTTCTAAAGGGTCTTTGTCTCCTACATCAATTGGCAATTGCTCTACTTGCGAGCCATTAGATTCATCAAACTTCACATCTACCGTCTCTTCAACCTTTCAGGTGAAATTGTTGTAGACACGGTAAGTGTGAGAGTTTGAGTCGTAACCAAGTAGGAAACCTTCATGAGATTTAGGAGAAAACTTTGAACGACGATGCTTATCAAGAATGTAGCACCTTGAGCCGAATACTCGAAAGTATCCAACTTGGGGTTTGTTACCGGTGAGAAGCTCGTATGCCGTCTTGCCGAGTAGCTTGTGAAGATATAAGCGATTTGTTGCGTGACAAGCTGTCTCAACCGCTTCTTCCCAAAAGTGCTTCGGCATCTTGTATTCATCAAGCATCGTTCTTGCCATTTCGATGAGCGTCCGGTTCTTCCTCTCAACAACTCCATTTTGTTGAGGTGTGTACGTAGCCGAGAACTCGTGTGAAATCCCTTCTTTGTCAAGAAAGGTGTCCACATTTGCGTTCTTGAACTCCGTTCTGTTGTCACTCTGAACCTTCTTGATCTTCACGTCAAACTGATTTTGGGCCTTCCTAGAGAAGTTTCTGAAGATCTTCTGGACCCGCGACTTGTCATTAAGAAAGAACACCCACGTAAATCTTGAAAAATCATCAACTATAACTAGATCAAAAGAATTTCCACCGAGACTCTTGTAGGCGTTGGGACCAAAAAGATCCATATGAAGTAGCTCGAGTGGCCTCCTTGTGGTCATGATGTTCTTCACGGGATGTCTTCCTCCAACCTGTTTACCTGCTTGACAAGCACTGCAAAGTCTATCCTTATCAAATATGACATCGTTAACTCCAAGGATATGATTTCCTTTAATAAGCTTGTCAAGGTTTCTCATGCCAACGTGACCTAGTCGTCTATGCCACAACCAACCTTTTGAGGATTTATCAATAAAGCAAGTTTTAGGTTGTGCCTTTTTAGAGAAATCGACAATGTAAAGATCACCTCTACGCATACCAGTAAAGACCATTTTATGATTGTCTCGACGAAATACTTGGCACTCTACCTCAGTAAATAGGACATTCAAACCGAAATCAGCAAGTCTAGATACTGAAAGTAAGTTGTAGCCAAGAGATTCAACGAGCATGACATTTTGAATGGAACTATCATGTGAGATGGCCACCTTACCAAGGCCAACCACTTTACCCTTTGAATTATCACCAAAGGTGACATATTTTTGAGGGGCGTCATTTTCAGCAAGCTCATGGAACATCTCTTCATCTCCGGTCATATGATCAGTACATCCACTATCAAGAACCCATTCCTTTCCTCCCGACTCATATCCCCGAAGATTTGCCGTAAGACCAAAATGCCTCATTGCATCATCAAGATCGAAGTCACTATCATCATCATCATAGTATCCATGTTCACCATGATCTTGTGACTCATCATTTCCTAGAGAGGGTAATTCATTAGATAAATGATCATCAAAGTGGTCACCTTTATGAATTCTTATAGCTTCGAATATGATATCACTAATGATTCCAACATCTCCTTTAGCATGCTTAAGATTGATAAGTTCAAATAGACAATTACCAAAACTAGGATCACTAGAGTTCATCTTACTCAAGGCAATAGATTTATGGAGAATTTCATCCAAAGTTTTTAAGGAATGATCGGGAAATCGTTCCTCAATAAATTTCCATATAGTATAGGCACAATTAGGAGTAGGCAAACTAGCAATCAAATTTTTGGGCAATCCTCTAATGATGAGCTCAATAGTTCTAAGATTGCGAATCATGTCAATATCTTCATCTAGGGTAGGATGCAAAGGATCAATATGAGGTGCACAAGGGCTAGCAATATACTTGTTCAAATGATATTGATTGAAAATTACAAGCATCTCATTTTTCCACTCATGAAAATACTCTCCATCAAGAATAGGCACTCTATGTCTAAGACTCCCTAAGGTAGACACATCCATCTTCCTCCAATGGTGATTAAACCAAGGCAATGGAGACCAAAGCTCTGATACCACTTGTAGGATCTTGAAGTAGATGTGTCTAGAGGGGGGGTGATTAGACACCTAATGCTAAAGTTGCAATTTTTAAGCTTTTTTGGTTTAAGTGGAGTTTAGGCATAATTTCAACATTCACAATACATATCAAGCAAGCATGCAAAGAGTGTATAGGCAGCAGAAAATAAAGCATGCAACTTGCAAGAATGTAAAGGGAAGGGTTTGGAGAATTCAAACGCAATTGGACACACGGATGTTTTTCCCGTGGTTCGGATAGGTGGTGCTATCCTACATCCACGTTGATGGAGACTTCAACCCACGAAGGGTAACGGTTGCGCGAGTCCACAGAGGGCTCCACCCACGAAGGGTAATGGTTGCGCGAGTCCACGGAGGGCTCCACCCACGAAGGGTCCACGAAGAAGCAACCACCCACGAAGGGTCCACGAAGAAGCAACCTTGTCTATCCCACCATGGACATCGCCCACGAAGGACTTGCCTCACTAGCGGTAGATCTTCACGAAGTAGGCGATCTCCTTGCCCTTAAACTCCTTGGTTCAACTCCACAATCTTGTCGGAGGCTCCCAAGTGACACCTAGCCAATCTAGGAGACACCACTCTCCAAGAAGTAACAAATGGTGTGTTGATGATGAACTCCTTGCTCTTGTGCTTCAAACGATAGTCTCCCCCACACTCAACTCTCTCTCACAGGATTTGGATTTGGTGGAAAGAAGATTTGAGTGGAAAGCAACTTGGGGAAGGCTAGAGATCAAGATTCATATGGTAGGAATGGAATATCTTGGCCTCAACACATGAGTAGGTAGTTCTCTCTCAGAAATAGGATGCTGGAAGTGTAGGCTTAGTCTGGATGGCTCTCTCCATGAATGAAGAGGAGGTGGAGGGGTATATATAGCCTCCACACAAAATCCAACCGTTACACACAAGTTTTACAATCTCGGTGGGACCGAATCAACAAACTCGGTCGGACCGAAAAGGTAAACCTAGTGACCGTTAGAGATTTTCGGTGGGACCGACTGGATCAACTCGGTGGGACCGATGTGCTAGGGTTAGGGTAAATCCAAAACTCGGTTTGACCGATTAAAACTTGGTGGGACCGATTTGTGTAATAAGTGAAACAGAGAGTTGGCCAAGCAAACTCGGTGGGGCCGATTGCATATCTCGGTGGGACCGAAAATATTGCAATAGGTAACAGAGAGGTTGCAAGACCATCTCGGTGAGACCGAGATCCCATCGGTGAGATCGAACTGATTAGGGTTTCTGGCAGTGGCTATGACAGGTGAAACTCGGTGGCGCCGGATAGGAATAATCGGTAGGTCCGAGTTTGGCTTTGGGTTAAGTCATATGTGGAAGTGGGAAAGTAGCTGAGGATTTTGGAGCATATCATTAAGCACATGAAGCAAGAGGCTCATTAAGCAACACCTCATCCCTCCTTGATAGTATTGGCTTTTCCTATGGACTCAATGTGATCTTGGATCACTAAAATGTAAAATGAAGAGTCTTGAGCTTGAAGCTTTAGCCAATCCTTTGTCCTTAGCATCTTGAAGAAGTTCCCACAACCTTTAGTCCATGCCACTCCATTGTTGAACTTATCTGAAACATGCTATATAGAAATGTTAGTCCAACAAGAGATATGTTGTCATCAATTATCAAAACCACCTAGGGAGCACTTGTGCTTTCACACAGCAATACCACCTTTAAAGGAGTAACGCCAGGCCAAGGGGCTCATTGCACGGGCTCCCTGCTACTAGAGGTTATATTCGGCTTCCCCGATAACTTCCGCAGCGAAAAGTTAACCTTCCACATTGTTCCATTCCAAAGTGGCTATCAAGCACTACTTGGACGCGAAGCTTTCGCTCGCTTTAATGCAATACCGCAGTACGCTTCCCTCACGCTTAAGATGCCCGGTCCATGTGGCATCATTACAGTGAATGGAAACATTGAGCGATGCTTGCGCGCCAAAGAGAGTGCGACTGCCTTGGCAGCCACACACTAAAAACGGCCTCACCAACTAAAGCATTTGATAGGTCGTCAAGACCACGGACACGGTTAGACGAGTCCGGCACAACTATATGTAATTCATACAGGTTTGATGGCCACACCCCTATTACAAATACAAGGGGCTCAACGCGCGCAGATAAGTGGTAATTTTTACTCATCTTGAATCATACATGGTTTCTTTAAAACTACCTTTTTGCACGACAACTTTTCACCTAAGCTTCTCTCTTTTACAGATGACCATCATGCTACACCCATCCAGGATACGGCACAACGGAGACACAGGCGCAGACGTGCAGCAGGGACCCGTTCCAAGGATTCTTTTTAGATTAAGACCCTGCGTAAACCTTTTTTACTGTCTCTAGTTGATACACATCCCTCGGATTCTCAGTACAATTGAGAAGGATGCTGACGTCTTGGAATGTGGCCACGTCAAAATAATGGACGTACCTAGACACAAGGGGCTTCTTACAAAGGGCACTATTTAGGCCCGGTTTATACCATAAAGACCAAATACCTTAGGGAGTGTTCGGTGTCGCGAGTTTGGCCTTATATGCATCAGCTCCGAATCATGTCTTTGGTCAAATGTTGGGTTTGCCCAACTCCTGTGATTTGATGCCTTACGTTCCGCTCTATCGGCTAAGGCAGCACCAGGAGAACTACTGCGATTGTACCCTGGTTCATCCGGACGAGCACCTCAGTAGAGAAAGCCGAAAACTAACTGTCATGATATAGCGCGAGACTGGTCAACCACTCGATGACCTATCGGAATGTTAGAATTCCTCCGCCTTAACGAAGGACCGTTTCTCGGCCAGGCATATACGCACCCCGAATTCGGGAGAGTGTGGAGCCACCAGGGGCTATATAGTAGCCCCACCGTCAAACTCCTATGGCTAAGTGAAAGTGTTAAAGCATTATAGTCCGGTTGCCTCATTCACTGCGCTATCACCTCCTTAATAGGACCAAGACGTTGGGTTAAGTGTGAACACACGTCTTCTGCGAGCACCTCCGCATTATATGCGTGGGGGTTGAAGCCGACGGCTGCAATCTTTCAGGATATATACATATATACATAAACGGCCGCACAGGAGGCATCATATTACTTTCAGGAAAAAGTCTAAATACAGCCTTAATAAATTTCATAAAAACATTGTGTTTACAACAGGAATACATGTCACTCAAACATAATATTCTTCGAGCATTGGGCCTCTATCAAACGAGCACCCTCAAGAACTTCTTCAAAATAGTGCTCGGCAGCCACTCGGCCTATGGCTGAACCTCGCGCCGCAACAGTGGTAGCATCCATCTCCGCCCAATATGCTTTGACACGGGCAAGAGCCATCCGCGAGCCTTCTATGCACACCGACCTCTTCATCGCATTGATGCGCGGCACCGCACCAAGGAACTGTTGCACTAAGCTGAAATAGCTGTTCGGCTTCGGCTTCTCCAGCCACAGATGATGTACGACGGACCTCATGGCGAGTCCAGACAATCTATTGAGTTCGGCCCATTCGGCTAGCTGATCAGTCAAGGGAAGCAGACGCTCTGGAACGTTAAATTGCGACCAGAACATCTTGCCCACTTCACGATCTATTTGATCTCGAAAGTATTCGACCACATCGACAGCGCTCGCTGCCAAGTCCATATATGCGTCTGCCGAACTCCACAACCGATCCAGAGGGGCATACCGTGGATCTCCGGACTTCCTCCGCAGCAGAAAGGGCTTGCCAGCCGCAATATCCTCGGCTTCACGCAGCTCCTCCTTCTTCGCCCTCATAGCAGAGCGGGTGTCTTTGGTCGCCGCCATGGCCTTTTCAAGGTCCGTTGCCTTCGCTCGGTTCTCTTCTTCAAGGAACCGGCAACGGTCGGCAATGTCTTTTAACTTCACGGCCATCTGGGCCATCTTCTCTTTGCTCTCGCAATGCGCGACCTTCTCGGCTCTTAACTCTTCGGCCGCCTTCAAAGGAGCCGCATTACTACTTCTTGCTTGTTCTTTCGCTCGGGCAAGTTCCGCCCGAAGGGTCTCCACGGTGGCAGCTCCATTTGCAGTCACAACATATTAAAGATACTGGCATCATGCTGCTCTTACTAGGTGACATTCACCAGAAAACATTACTTACCATGTGCCTCGTCAAGCCGCTTGTTAACAAGCTCGATGTCGGCATCTGCCGCATCCAGCTGCCACTTTAGTTCGGCAAACTCATTAATTCGGCTAGCCACCAAAGCTTCCACCACCTGCACATAAAGGCGGTTTGGTTATTACCTGGGACTACGATCCTCTGTTCGCCGCCGTTCTCGATGACAACCAGAGTCTCAGGGGCTACTATCTACACAGGGCACACCTAAAATTGTGCGGTATATAATTTCACGTACCTCAAAGCCCGTCAGTAGACTCATAAAGGCTTCATGCAATCCGCTTTCGGCAGACGAAATTCTTTCCATCACTGTACCCATGAACGTACGGTGTTCTTCTGAGATGACCGCTCGCTCCAACAGCTCCCTCAGTATGTCCGACCACATACCAGACGGTGCCGGACTCTTTTGTTTGCTCTCTTCAGGAGCCGGATGCTGGGGACTTCGGGTGATTATAGGATTATCTTCTCACCTCACCGGATCCGGAGAGGCCCTCCGTGACGACACTTCAAGGTCGCCCGCTTCTTGAGCGGGGGAGTCCGGGGGAGGCGTTTCGCTCTCCATCATCTCTGCAAGAAGATCCCCCGAAGACGAGCTCTCCCGAGAAGGGCTAAGATCTGTACTACGAGATAAACACTTCGATTATTTTCCTTAGAGGTAAGGTAGTATATCTCCACTATTAAAATGCTTTCTGATTACTTACAGCTCGTCGGAGGGCTGATCCTTGCGCGACGTTGTGCGGAAAGAGCACCCTCCAAGGCAGGACCCTCTGGTGAAGATTTCTTCTCCCGTTTGGAAGCCTTGGTTTCCGGATCTTCAGAGGCAGTCCTCTTCCTTCCCGAAGCGAGAGAAGGTCGGATTCTTTGTCACATCCCTAGTTCTGGTATGACCTAGGCTAGCCCTTCATGTTTGCATCATGTTTAAATTCCATTTAAATTTTGAAATGGGGATTTTTGAAACCCTCAGAATCATTTCTGAAAATGACCCAAGTAAAAATTGCTCCAAAATGGTCCAAGAAAATGCTCATGTTGCTCTCTGAAAATATTGGACAGAAATAAAAATCAAACCAATATTTTAAAGAGCTCATAAGTATTTATTTTGGGCATTTGGAATTAATCTAGTAATTATTTGCGTTGGATAAATATTTATATATATATATATAATATTGTCCAAAAATTATGCCAGTTGTTGAGGAGCTCTGAAATAATACCATTAGCCCTGCAAAAATTGGCATAAGAAAATAAAATGGTTTATTATTTTATTTAAACCAAACAAATGTCAGAAAATTAGAAAAGAAAACAAAAAGGGAAAGCCTACCTATGCTTACCTGCGGCCTGGCACTGTGCAGCCGGCCTGGCCCAGCGGCCAGCAGGCCAGCCCAGCCAACTGGCACTGCCAGTCGTCCCCTTCCTCGCGCTAGGAGGACAGGGGCAAGCGCTCGCCGCGCGCGAGCACGCGCCGGCCACCTCCTGCTTCCCCGCTCGCTGCTTGAGGCCCCCGACGACGCCACGCACTCCCTCGAACCCCTCTCACTCTCCCCCCGTGCTTCCCCCCCTTCTCTGGTCCCCCTCCACCTCGCACCCGAGCGGAGCGCAGCACGCCGCCGAGCACCACCGCAGCCACCGGGCACACCTCGCCTCCCCATGTTGTCCCCTACGTCCGCCTCGACGCCTTGAAGCTCCCCCCTCAACGCGAGCATCGTCGGACGCCCCGTCGCATCGCCATCGACCCATCGTCTCCGTGCACGGCTGTGCATCGCCGCCGTCAAATCTCTCACCGTCCGGACCTCCCCGAGCTCGCCGAGAAGCTCTTCGTGACTGCGGTGAGCCCTCGGTCATTTTCCCCCTAACCCCGTAGCTTGTCGCTTGCCATAGCCGTCATTTCATAGATGGCCGAAGCGCCCCGCCGCCGTCCATGTCGCCGCTGTCGCCCTGGCCACCGCAGGCCGCAGCCGAGCACGTCACCCTGCTCTTGGTGACGCCAGGAGGCCGTAGAGCCTCTCCACTCGCTTCCCCATGCACCGCAGCCCTCGCCCGCACTTGGCCATGCTCCGGCCGCCGCCCCGAGCTTCGCTCCGGCAAGCTCTGGCCGCCCCCACCTCTCCCACTTGCTCCAATCGGTGCGGACGAGCGCGGGCTACGCCCCGGTGGTCTCCGCCGTCCTTTTGGTCGCTGGAACGGTGAATCCGAGCCCTCCGCTGCGTTCGGCCTCGCCAGCGGCTAAACGCCGGTGGGGTTGACCGAGTCTACCCCCCCCAGTTGACCTGGTGTTTGACCCGTGTGGGTCAGTGACATGTGGGGCCTGGCTCTGCTAATGTATGTTAGGATTAGTTTAAAAAGTAATTAACTCTGTTAATTAACCTGTTACACTGACGTGTGGAGCCCACAAGTCAGGTTTGACCCCAGTCAGCGCTGTTGACATGCTGACGCAAGCATGATGCAGTGCTGACGCAGTTATTTCTTTTCTGGTATTAAAATAAATTAGGAAATTCCAAAAAATGATATAAACTTCAAAAATTCATAGAAATTCAACCGTAGCTCATATTGAAATAATTTATATATGAAAAATGATCAGAAAAATTCAATCTATCCATCTGTACCATTTTCATGCATGACAAACCAACCTATACATGTTGTATATATGAAAACACATGTATGGCATTTATAAGAGCTTATTTTGGAGTTGCATTTGAACCCTTGGTTCAAATGGACCTCAACTAAATAAATGCTAGATGCATTAACTCAACAACATCACTTACTCATGCCATGTTCATGCATCATATTGTTGCATATGGTTGTGTTTGATTTCCGACACCGTTCCTTCTCGGTAGGTCCTGCTCCGGAGAGTGTTCGAGAGTACCTGTCTGAGGAGCAGTGGCCCCCCTGTTGATCTACCAGGAAAGCAACCCCCCTTGTTCATTCCGATACAATCCCACTCTCTCGCTCCTGCTCTCTTTTATTGCATTAGGACAACAATGATTCAACTGTTACTTTATGTTGCGGTAGTTGAACCCATCCCTCTACATGACCTGTCATTGCCACAGTAAATAGTTGAAACCCACTAGCATGTGTAGGAGTTGATTGAGCCATGTGGTGTTCCTACCATGCCATGCCTGCTATTGCTTAGAGTTGTGTCAGGTCTAATTCTTCAGGAATGAATTGGAGTGGTACGATATGTTCTGGTGCTGAGAGTTAAGCGTGTGAACATGATTTGGTAAAGGTAGCGGTGAGAGGCCATGTAGGAGTACATGGTGGGTTGTCTCACTGGAACCGTCCTTAAGAACTGAGTTCGGTGTAAGTTATCCAATGACTAGTTACTACCACACATTGGGCTCCGGGCACTCCAAGCTCTCTTGACTTATTAGCCAACTTGACCTCTGTCCAGGAGATGCAATTAGTTTCTGGTGTTTGTAGGTAGTGTTAGCAGTCTACCAAGTGGCACCCGGCCAGGTGGGCCTGGAACAGACTAGGAATAGTGGCACGGTGTACCAAGTGGCACTCGGATGGTGGGCTTAGGAACCCTGCTCACATCGTTTGGGGCCGTGAGAGACACCCCGGTCGGATCGCCTTGCGGATGGAACCCGAATAGGCGATAAACCTGGACTAGAGTCTTGCGTGGTTAGTCAGGTCGTGGCCGACACCCTCGCCAGGCTTCCGCTTGAAGGTTGCCGAGATACATGACATGTACATGGTGATAAGTGGTGAGAGCGTGTGTGAAGAAGTACACCCCTGTAGGGTTATCATGATCTATTCGAATAGCCGTGTCCTCGGTTATGGACTTCTTGGATGCTTACGTGGTACATAGACAACTTAAAGTGGATACTCTAAAATGCTCAAGACAAGTGTGAGTGCTATGGATGGCCTTCTCGTAAAGAGACGAGGATGAATCCATAGTAGTGTATTGATGTGGTGCTTAGTGGACTCGTGTGCGCTGCCTCACCTCAAAGAAGTTTCTTGTTGTCGTAGAACAGGATAGCCACTGAGTCAAAGCTGGCCTGCTGCAACTAAACCCCACATTACCTTCTTGATTCAAATGCATGTATGATAGGATCTGAAGTAAGTCTTGTTGAGTACCTTTGTACTCACGTTTGCTTTATTTATGTTTTGCAGGTGAGACATCTGTCTCACTAGTAGTACCGCTTGGACTTCAACGAGTAGCTTGTTACCTCAGCTACGATCTTGTACCCTTGGGAGGGACTTGTAGATAGTCTGGCTTCTTAGCCTTTTTATTTTGTAGTTGTCTGTACTCAGACATGTAATGCTTCCGTTGCTTGTATGCTCTGAATGATGGGTAATGTGACCCCTGTTTGTATTAATGTTATGTGGCTCTTCTGAGCCTTTATCTATATGAGTTTGCGTTATGTTGTGATGCCATGTTGTATAGCACATACTTGCATGTTATGCGTACGTGTGACGTGTATTGCTATGTGTGGGATCCGACAAACTAGTTTTTTATCCTAGGCAGCCTCTCATATGGGGAAATGTAGTCTAGTGCTTCCTTGAGCCATGGTAGTCCGCTACAGCCCAGTTCACCGGAGTCCTGCTAGCTCAGCACTACTGCTCAGGACACTTGACTGGCCGGCATGTGTTTCACTTCGTTCCTGTGTCTGTCCCTTCGGGGAAATGTCACGCGGTGACATCTGGAGTCCTGTTAGCCTAGTGCTACAGCCCGGATTCACACACTGCTGACTGACATGCTCAATGTGAATCATGTATGCCTGTCCCCATGGGTTAGTGCCGCTTTGGGTTCACGACTAGCCATGTCGGCCCGGGTTCTCTGTCATATGGATGCTAGCGACATAATCATATGCTTGAGCCAAAAGGCGCAAACGGTCCTGGGCCAGGGTAAGGCGACACCCGTGGGAATACCGTGCGTGAGGCCGCAAAGTGATATGAGGTCTTACCGGCTAGATCGATGTGACTTGGAATCACGGTCCCGACAGCTTTGGTATCAGAGCCTGACTGCCTGTAGGATTTCCAAGCCAACCTGGTCGAAGTTGAGTCTAGAAATTCTTTAGTTATGTAAGGGAATTGATTGTGGAAGGGAACGTAAGGCTCTTTTTACTCCTTATACCTCATGCCTTCTGATCTGAGTCATCCTATCTTTCCTACGGGGTTAAGGAACTAGGCTTCCTCTTCTGTCTATCAGGATCACGTGTTACTACTCCGTAGTTTCTAAGGTTTGGTTGATCTGAGTCCTATCCCAGTTTGAGTACCTCCGGTGTAGCCTGTTTAGTAATATCTCAGAACCTTGGGTGATGATGTTGAGTTTGGTGCTACCCCATCATTTGCAGGATGTCTCATTTTGAGCATTTTACTGCCGTTATGCTGCCGGAATTATCCTAGGAGTTCAAGAGATAGTATTTTCCTCATACTATATTCTAAATCCTTATGATGATGCTGAATCCATCCTTGTTTCCTTGGTTGGTTCTTCAGGATGTCATCAGTTAACCGAAGTTCTGTTGCTCATAGCCGGAACCACGGAGATGGTAGGGATGAGGATCCTCCTGACTAGTCTTCGTTGGCAGAGTTCATGTTAGAGGTTGCGATGAACAAGCATGAGACTAACCACTTGTTAGCACGTATTGAGGAGAACACCGCACATCAATGCAAAGAGCCAGCGACCACCTATGACTTCATTCGTCTAAAACCACCTACCTTCCATCATTCCATTGAGCCACTCGATGCAGATGACTGGCTCTGTAGTATCACCCAGAAGCTGCGTTCTGCGAACGTAGCTGAAGGTGACAAGGTCACCTATGCTGCTTATCACTTAGAAGGTCCTGCTAGTATTTGGTGGCAGAACTATGAGGCTATGCTTCCAGCTGGCCAGATACCCACTTGGAGAGATTTCATTGAGGCTTTTCGCGAGCAGCACATCCCTCTGGATCTCATTGACCACAAGAGAGAAGAGTTCTGTAGTTTCACCTAGGATAAGATGGCTGTTAATGCTTACAGCAGAGAGTTTGAGAACCTCGCCCGCTATGCTACAGAAGAGGTGTCCACAGACGCCAAGAAGCAGGCTAGGTTCCGGAAGGGTCTCAACCCCAAGTTGCGTCGTGATCTCCACTTGCATCATTGCATTACATTCCAGGCTCTTGTGAACAAGGCCATTAACGCAAAAACAACTCAACTTACTTACGAGGAGTCTCGTAAGCACACCCGTGATTTGGGTTCTTCTTCCGGTTCTACTTCATAGAAGCGCCGGATTTGGGTTCCGAATTCCGCTCTTCCACCCAGTTATTCACCAAGGACATCTTATGTGGCGCCTCACCCAGTTCAGCAGTATGCTCCACCCAGACCTATTGGTAGACCCCTTGTCGATGCGGGTCCACGTCCTACCTCAGGGACTTGCTTCACATGCGGAGAGCCAGGACACTATGCACATGACTGCTCTCAAACCAATTATGCTCCACCCCAGCCTGAGAAGTCTGTTGGCCGTGGTAAGCCATCACGCAAGATGATTAGTGTCAAGTCAGCTTCCACTGAACGTGGACATGTGCATCACGTCTCAGCTAGAGACGCTCATGATGATCCAGATGTCGTTCTTGGTACACTCCTTGTCAATTGCCATCCAGCATCGGTTTTATTTGATACCGGAGCATCTCACTCCTTCATTTCCGAAAGCTATGCTAACTTGCACAACATCTCATTTTGTGATATGCCCTCTCCACTAGTCATTCGAACTCCTGGATCCAAATGGCAAACTTCTAGTGTAAGCCATGGTAATGAAATCCTTGTTAACAGACTTGTATTCCTTGCATCACTTATAGCCCTCAAGTCTACAGATATTAACATCATCTTGGGTATGGACTGGATGAAAGCTCATTATGCCAAGATTGATTGTTACACAAGGTCTGTTGAGCTTACACACCCATCTAGCAAGATAGTCACTATCTCCACTAGAGTTGCAAAGTGCCAACTCTATTCTCTTAATGCCAACCCTCTTCCTGACCTTGAAGATATCCTGGTAGTCCGTGACTTCCCGGATGTCTTTCCTGAGGAACTGCCAGGTATCCCACATGACAGAGATGTAGAGTTTGTCATAGATCTTATCCTAGGAACCGCCCCAATTTCTAGGAGACCCTAAAAGATGGCACCCTTAGAGCTAGCTGAGCTTAAGAAACAACTCGATGAATCCTTGCAAAAGGGTTTCATCCATCCTAGTTCTTCTCCCTGGGCTTGCCCCGTCCTCTTCGTCAAGAAGAAGGATGGTACGGACCGAATGGTTGTAGATTATCGTCCCGTTAATTTGGTCACGATAAAGAACAAGTATTTGCTCCCCAAGAACAACGATCTGTATGATCAGCTCACTGGATCCTCAGTATTTTCCAAGATGGATTTGAGGTTAGGCTATCACCAAATTAAGATCAGAAATGGGGACATTCCTAAGACGACTTTTGTCACTCGTTATGGTCAGTACGAGTACACCATCATGTCCTTTGGTCTAACCAATGCTCCAGCTACATTCTCCCGCTTGATGAACTCGATCTTCATGGAGTACTTAGATAAGTTCGTCGTGGTTTACCTCGATGATATTCTTATTTATTCGAAGAACGAGGAAGAGCACGCCAAACATCTTAGACTTGTGTTAGAGAAACTCAGAGAGCACCGTCTTTATGCCAAGTTCTCCAAGTGTGAATTTTGGTTACCAGAAGTGACCTATCTCGGCCACGTAATATATGGTAAGGGCATTGCTATCAATCCCGAGAGAGTTCAGGCCGTTCTTGATTGGACTCCGCCTGAAACAGTTAAGCAAGTTAGGAGTTTCCTTGGTCTAGCCAGTTATTGTCGCTACTTCGTTGAGAACTTCTCCAAAGTGGCCAAACCTCTCACGGAACTTCTCAAGAAAGATAAAAGGTTTGAGTGGTCCCCACAGTGTGAGCACAGTTTTCAGGAACTGAAAAGACGCCTGACTTCCGCTCCCATACTTGTGCCACCGGATTTCACTAAGGACTTTGTTATCTTTTGTGATGCCTCACGACAGGGACTAGGTTGCATTCTTATGCAAGATCGCCATGTGATTGCCTATGCATCTCGACAGTTACATCCACATGAGGAGAATTATCCTACACATGATCTAGAGCTTGCAGCCGTAGTCTATGCACTTAAGACCTGGCGACATTACCTTCTCGGTAAACGTTGCGAGATTTACACCGATCACCAGAGTCTCAAGTATATCTTCACCCAACCAGATTTGAACCTTAGGCAAAGACGTTGGCTGGAGTTGATCTCAGATTACGACTTAGGGATTACCTACACCCCAGGCAAGGGCAATGTCATGGCTGATGCGCTAAGTCATAAGTCCTATTGCAACAATCTCATGTTACAGCAGGGCCAACCACTTCTCCATGAGGAATTATGTAAGATCAACCTTCACCTTGCTCCTCACGGATTCCTTTCTACCTTGGTGGCGAAACCTACTCTTGTGGATCAAATCATCTCTGCTCAGAAGCAGGATACGGGAATTTCCCGGATCAAGAGAAACATTAACAAGGGAGTTGGTGGTAGTTTCTCTATAGATGATCGTGGTGTTGTTTTCTTTGAGAGTCGCTTGGTGGTTCCCAAGAATCAACATCTTCGACAATTAATCCTTAAGGAGGCGCATGAATCTCCTCTCACGATTCATCCCGCTAGTACTAAGATGTATCAGGACCTACGCCAGAGGTTCTGGTGGACTAGGATGAAGAGAGAAATTGCTTAGTTTATTGCTAACTGCGACGTTTGTCGTCGCGTTAAGGCAGAACATCAAAGACCTACTGGCACCCTTCAACCTTTAGCTATTCCTGAGTGGAAATGGGATAAAGTTGGTATGGACTTCATCACCGGCTTTCCCAGGACCAAGAAAGGGAATAATGCTATCTTCGTAGTCATTGATCGTCTTTCCAAAGTGGCTCACTTCCTACCCGTTCGAGAGAGTATCACTGCTAGTCAGCTCGCTGACTTATATATTTCTCGAATAGTGTCACTTCATGGTGTTCCACTAGAGATCAATTCAGACCGTGGTAGTCTTTTCACTTCTCATTTCTGGGAGAGTTTCCAAACTGCCATGGGCACCCATCTTTCCTTCAATACCGCTTTCCACCCTCAATCAAGTGGTCAGGTGGAAAGGGTCAACCAAATTCTCGAAGACATGCTTAGAGCTTGTGTTATCTCATTCGGTATGGATTGGGAGAAGTGTCTTCCCTTCGCCGAGTTTGCTTATAACAACAGCTACCAATCCAGCCTCAAGAAAGCTCCTTTTGAGGTTCTATATGGACGAATATGTCCAACACCTTTGAACTGGTCAGAAACCGGTGAAAGACAATTCTTTGGACCGGATATGATCCAGGAGGCAGAAGAGCAAGTTCGCATCATTCGTGAGAACTTGAAAACAGCCCAATCTCGTCAAAAAAGCCAGTATGACCGTAGTCATAAGGAAGTGGCTTATGAAATTGGCGACAAGGCTTACCTTCGGGTTACCCCTTTGAAGGGTACCCATTGTTTCGGTATCAAGGGCAAGTTGGCTCCTCGTTACAATGGTCCCTTTTGCATTCTCGCTAAATGAGGAGAGGTTGCCTACCAGTTGGAACTACCCCCACATCTTTCTCAAGTACGTGATGTTTTCCACATCTCTCAACTCAGGCGTTGCTTCTCGTATCCCATCCGCGGAGTGGACCACGAAATGCTTGATCTCCAAGATAACCTCACTTATCGAGAGTACCTTGTTCGCATTCTTGATCAAGCAGAGCGTGTCAATCGACGTCATAACATCAAGTTTCTCAAGGTTCAGTGGTCTCATCATTCCGAGAGAGAAGCTACTTGGGAGCGTGAAGATCGTCTGTGACTGGAGTACCTCACTTTCTTCCTGCCGACTCCTGAATCTCGGGATGAGATTCTTCTGAGTGGGGGCGAGTTGTCACATCCCTAGTTCTGGTATGACCTCGGCTAGCCCTTCATGTTTGCATCATGTTTAAATTCCATTTAAATTTTGAAATGGGGATTTGTGAAACCCTCAGAATCATTTCTTAAAATGACCCAAGTAAAAATTGCTCCAAAATGGTCCAAGAAAATGCTCATGTTGCTCTCTGAAAATATTGGACAGAAATAAAAATCAAGCCAATATTTTATAGAGCTCATAAGTATTTACTTTGGGCATTTGGAATTAATCCAGTAATTATTTCCGTTGGATAAATATTTATATATATATATATATAATATTGTCCAAAAATTATGCCAGTTGTTGAGGAGCTCTGAAATAATACCACTAGCCCCTGCAAAAATTGGCGTAAGAAAATAAAATGGTTTAGTATTTTATTTAAACCAAACAAATGTCAGAAAAATAGAAAAGAAAACAAAAAGGGAAAGCCTACCTGTGCTTACCTGCGGCCTGGCACTGTGCAGCCGGCCTGGCCCAGCGGCCAGCAGGCTGGCCCAGCCGACTGGCACTGCCAGTCGTCCCCTTCCTCGCGCCAGGAGGACAGGGGCACGTGCTCGCCGCGCGCGAGCACGCGCCGGCCACCTCCTGCTTCCCCGCTCACTGCTGGAGGCCCCCGACGACGCCACGCACTCCCTCGAACCTCTCTCACTCTCCCCCCGTGCTTCCCCCCTTCTCTGGTCCCCCTCCACCTCGCACCCGAGCGGAGCGCAGCGCGCCGCCGAGCACCACCGCAGCCACCGGGCACACCTCGCCTCCCCGTGCTGTCCCCTACGTCCGCCTCGACACCTTGAAGCCCCCCCCTCAATGCGAGCATCGTCGGACGCCCCGTCACCTCGCCATCGACCCGTCATCTCCGCGCATGGCCGTGCATCGCCGCCGTCAAATCCGTCGACGTCCGGACCTCCCCGAGCTCGCCGAGAAGCTCTTCGTGACCGCGGTGAGCCCTCGGTCATTTTCCCCCTAACCCCGTTGAGGGAGCCCTGGATTAGGGGGTGGCCGGATGGCCAGACTATACCTTCAGCCGGACTCCAGGACTATGAAGATATAAGATTGAAGACTTCGTCCCGTGTCCGGGAGGGACTTTCCTTGGCGTGCAAGGCAAGCTTGGCGATACGGATATGCAGATCTCCTACCATTGTAACCGACTCTATGTAACCCTAACCCTACCCGGTGTCTATATAAACCAGAGGGTTTTAGTCCGTAGGACAACATACACATCAACAATCATACCATAGGCTAGCTTCTAGGGTTTAGCCTCCTCGATCTCGTGGTAGATCTACTCTTGTACTACCCATAGCATCAATATTAATCAAGCAGGACGTAGGGTTTTACCTCCATCGAGAGGGCCCGAACCTGGGTAAAACTTTGTGTCCCTTCTCTCCTGTTACCATCCGGCCTAGACGCACAGTTCGGGACCCCCTACCCGAGCGCCGGTTTTGACACCGACATTGGTGCTTCCATTGAGAGTTCCGATGTGTCGTCGCCGTCAGGCTCGATGGCCCCTACGATCATTGATAGCGATGCAGTCCAGGGTGAGACCTTCCTCCCCGGACAGATCTTCTTCTTCGGCGGCTTCGCACTGCAGGCCAATTCGCTTGGCTGTCTGGAGCAGATCGAAAGCTATGCCCCTGGCCATCAGGTCAGATTTGGAAGTTTAAACTACACGGCTGACATCCGCGGGGACTTGATCTTCGACGGATTCGAGCCACTGCCGAGCGCGCCGCACTGTCACGACGAGCATGATATAGCTCTGCCGCCGAACAGTGC
This sequence comes from Triticum urartu, assembly GCF_003073215.2. Taxonomy (NCBI): domain Eukaryota; kingdom Viridiplantae; phylum Streptophyta; class Magnoliopsida; order Poales; family Poaceae; genus Triticum; species Triticum urartu. The sequence goes on along the minus strand of NC_053023.1, from coordinate 597,894,756 downwards.
CCTGGAGGCCACATCCGCATCGGCTCCGACCTTTAATTCGGAGCCAACTACGCCGATCGAGGATGGGCGGTTGGACGCCACCTCAGGGGCTGCAACCCCAACGGCGATTGAGCCAAGCACCAGCCCCGTACTCTGCGAGACCCATGACTCCAAGGAGCCGGACTCCTCTCTGGACTCCGAGCCCCCCGCGCCCCTGCCGATCGAATCCGATTGGGCGCCGATCATGGAGTTCACTGCCGCGGACATCTTTCAGCACTCGCATTTTGACGACATCCTGAAGTCACTGAAGTCTCTCTCTTTATCAGGAGAGCCCTGGCCGGACTACGGTCAGCAAGGTTGGGGTACGGACGATGAAGAAATTCAAAGCCCACCCACCACCCACTTTGTAGCCACTGTCGACGACTTAACCGACATGCTTGACTTCGACTCTAAAGATATCGACAGTATGGACGCCGATGAAGGAGATGATGAAGAACCAGCGCCTACTTGGCCCTGGAAAGCCACCTCGTCATATGACCTATACATGGTGGACACCCCAAAATAGGGAGATGGCAACGGAACAGCGGAGGATGACCCCTCCAAGAAACCGCCTAAGCGCCGGCGTCAGCGGCACCGCTCAAAATCCCGCCAAAACAAACACAGTGATTCCAGCACGGGAGATAATAATACTCCCGAGAGCGCCAAAGAAAACCCCCTACAGCAAGATTTAGCACAGGAGGATGGAGAAACCAGCCCTCACGAGAGAGCGGCCGGCAGAGAGGTCGAGGATGATAATTATATGCCTCCCTCCGAAGATGTGGCAAGCCTCGACAACGACGAATTCGTCGTGCCAGAGGATCCCGTCGAGCAAAAGCGTTTTCAAAGCAGGCTTATGGCCACGGCAAGAAGCCTCAAGAAAAAACAGCAACAACTTAGGGCTGATCAAGATTTGCTAGTCGATAGATGGACTGAAGTACTTGCGGCCGAAGAGCATAAACTCGAACGCCCCTCCAAGAGCTACCCAAAGCGCAGGTTGCTACCCCGATTAGAGGAGGAAGCATTTGATGCGGCCGACCGGCCACCTCGTGGTCGCGACACAGAGACCTCTCGGCCGTACACTCAAGCCGCACCCCGTACCAAGGCACGGGAATATGCACCGGACTTACGAGACATGTTAGAGGACAAGGCAAGGCAAACAAGATCGATCTACGGATCGCGTGGGCGCCCCACGGCTCGAAACAGTAACCGTCACGCTGGCCACAAATTCGGCGGGGCCAAACACAGTAGACAAGGCTCGTTGGAGCTACGTCATGATATAGCCCAATAAAGAGGCGCCGCACACCCACTCTGCTTTACAGACGAAATAATGGATTATCAAATCCCCGAGGGTTTCAAACCCGTAAACATCGAATCATATGATGGCACAACAGATCCTGCGGTATAGATAGAGGATTATCTCCTCCATATCCACATGGCCCGCGGCGATGATTTCCGCCATCAAATACCTCCCACTCAAGCTTAAAGGACCAGCTCGGCATTGGCTTAGTAGCTTGTCAACAGGATCAATCAGTTGTTGGGAGGACCTGGAAGCCGCATTCCTCGACAATTTCCAGGGCACTTACGTGCGACCCCCAGACGCCGATGACCTAAGTCACGTAATTCCGCAGCCAGAGGAATTGGCCAGGCAATTCTGGACACGGTTCCTAACAAAGAAAAATCAAATAGTTGACTGTCCGGACGCTGAGGCCCTAGCATCCTTCAAACACAATATTCGTGACGAGTGGCTGGCCCGGCACCTTGGAAAGGAAAAGCCGAAATCTATGGCAGCACTCACGACACTCATGACCCGCTTTTGCCTGGGAGAAGACTGCTGGCTTGCTCGTAGCAACAATATGACCAAGAACCCTGGTAATTCGGACACCAGGGACAGTAGTGGCAGGTCGCATCGCAACAAGCAGAAGCGCCGCATTAACGGCGACAATGCTGAGGATACGGCAGTTAATGCCGGATTCAGAGGCTCTAAATCCGGTCAGCGGAAAAAGCCATTCAAAAGGAATCCTAGGGGCCTGTCCACTTTGGAAAGAATACTCGACCGCTCGTGCCAGATACACGGCACCCCCGAAAAGCCAGCCAATCACACCAAAAGGGATTGTTGGGTGTTCAAGCAGGCAGGCAAGTTAAACGCCGAAAATGAAGACAAGGGGCTGCATAGCGATGACGACGAGGAGCCCCGGCCGCCGAACAACAGTGGACAGAAGGGTTTTCCCCCACAAGTGCGGACGGTGAACATGATATATGCAACCCATGTCCCCAAAAGGGAGCGGAAGCGTGCGTTAAGGGACGTATACGCGGTAGAGCCAGTCGCCCCAAAGTTCAACCCATGGTCCTCCTGCCCGATCACCTTTGATCGAAGGGACCATCCCACTAGCATCCGTCATGGCGGATTCGCCGAATTGGTTCTAGACCCAATTATTGATGGATTTCATCTCACTAAAGTCCTTATGGACGGCGGCAGCAGCCTGAACCTTCTTTACCAGGATACCGTGCGGAAAATGGGCATAGATCCCTCGAGGATTAAGCCCACCAAAACGACCTTTAAAGGCGTAATACCAGGTGTAGAGGCCAACTGTACAGGCTCAGTCACACTTGAAGTGGTCTTCGGATCTCCGGATAATTTCCGAAGCGAGGAGTTAATCTTCCACATAGTCCCGTTTCGCAGTGGCTATCACGCACTGCTCAGGCGAACCGCATTCGCTAAGTTCAATGCGGTACCACATTAGGCATACCTTAAGCTCAAGATGCCAGGCCCTCGAGGAGTAATTACGGTCAATGGAAACACCGAACGCTCCCTCTGAACAGAGGAGCACACGGCGGCCCTTGAAGCGGGAGTTCAAAGAAGCCCCTCCAGGCAGTTCTCCAGTCCGGCCACTAAACGACCGGACACCGTCAAGCGCGCCCGGAGTAACCTACAACAAGACTGCCTGGCATGATCCGAGCAGGCGTAGCAATGCGGCCCCAACCCCAACCCTCGCAAAAAGGCGACGCCAGTACTTCGCGTACATAACCACACTCTAGAGATACCATGGGCACAGGGGGAGGGGCACCATCACGACACGCCCAAAACATGGCTTAAACCGTACTAGGGGCTGCCGATTTTTTAGTTTTCTCTTAATTTCAGGACTCCATCCTTCGGAAGGCCTGTTCGGCAGTTCAATTGCCGCACAAACGATGCAAGAACCAGGGAAGCAGACAAGCCACACCGCAGTACGGAACTCCCAGGTGGTCTCTATCACGAGCAGTATACCTGTTCCGCAAAATATTCCGCAGCTTTCCCCTGGAACGGACATGTTAACTAGACCAACCTTCCACTTATCGCATTATTTGTATCGTTCTGCTTTAGTCGCAGCCCTTTTTAATAAACAATGCATTGCTTTCGTCTATTTTTGCATTACCTTTTTCTTCATATATGTTCCTTAACGACATGCTGCACCCGTACATGTTGGTATGGCCAAAATACGCCAGGGGCTTTAGTACCCCTCAATATGGTGTGAGAAGTCCGAATAATTTAACAAGTGCGGCACCCCGAACTTATAGCAATATATGCATCGGCTCCGAATCATGTCTTGGGTCAATAGTTGCGTTTGCCCGGCTCCTATGTTTTGGTGCCTTACGTTCCACTCTATCGGCTAAGGTAGCACTAGGAGAACCACTGCGATTGTGCCCCGGTTGAGCTGGGTCGAGCACCTCAGTGGAGAAAGCTAAAACTAACTGTCATGATGAAGCGAGAGCTGGTCGCTGTTCGAGAGGTTTTTTCGAGTCCCTAAAGACTTATGCCGCTTAGGGCGAGGAGCCGGCTCTGTCCGGCCAAGGCGTGGATAGCGCCCCGAACTCGGTCTTCCGAATACCAGGGGCTTCGCCAAAATTTAAAATTATAGAATTCTATGGCTAAGTGAGAGTGCTCATGCATTATAGTCCGATTGCCTTGTTCGTTGGGCTGAGCGCCTCCCTCGAAGGACCCAAACATGCGAAAAAGAGCGCTCAGGTTTATCCCCGAACACCCCAGCACTAGCGGCACGAGGGCAGAAGCCGACGACTCGCCACCTCTCAGAATTGATAAACAGCCGCACAGAAGGTAATATTTTAAATTCCAACAGCATTGCCTAGCGCATATAAACAAGTTTTCAGTGCACAGGACAAAACGAGCAAGTTTCACTCAAAATTACTTCCCTAGAACACTCATCCGCCACAAGGCAGGCACCCGTCAGAACATCCTTATAGTAATTCTCGGGCTTGCGATGCTCTTTCCCCGGCGGTGGCCCGTCCTTCACCAACTTCTCAGCATCCAGCTTGCCCCAGTGCACCTTAGCACGGGCAAGGGCCCTACGGGCACCTTCAATGCAGACGGAGTGCTTGATGACTTCAAGCCTTGGACAGGCCTCCACCAACCGCCGCACCAGCCCGAAATAGCTCCCAGGCAGGGCCCCTCCAGGCCACAGCCGAACAATGAGGCCCTTCATGGCCTGTTCGGCCACCTTGTGGAGCTCGACCAATTGCTTCAGCTGGTCGCTCAGGGGCACGGGGTGTCCGGCCTCAGCGTGCTGAGACCAGAACACCTTCTCCGTCGAGCTGCCCTCCTCGGCTCGATAGAATGCGGCGGCATCGGATACACTCCGGGGAAGATCTGCGAACGCTCCTAGAGAGCTCCAGATTCGGGTAAGTAACAAGTAACTCACGTTTATGTGTTTGCTTTGCATAAATAATGCCTTACCCGCCGCTATCTTCTTCACCTCATCCAACTCCTGGAGGGTCTTCTGGGATTCGGCCTTGGCAGACTTGGCATTTTCAATAGCCACCGCGAGCTCGGACGCTCGCGTCTTTGAGTCAAGCTCCAAACTCTCATGCTTTTCCGTGAGAGCCTGGAGCTCTTGCCGCACCTTGCCAACTTCGGCCTCATACTTCTCCCGCTCGGTGCGCTCCGAGGCTGCCCTCTTCTCGGCCTCGTCCGGCGCTTGCTTAAGGGTCGCCACTTCAGACGTGGCCCCTACAATAGCCACGATAATCCTGTCATTTTTTGCAATTGCACCTTATATATATATATATTTAACAAGGTATTTCTTACCTTCATTGTCCTCGAGCTGCTTCTTGGCACGTTCGAGCTCTTACTCGGACCGCTCAAGGTTCTACTTTAGCGTGTCCACTTCCGCAGTCAGTGCGGCGGACGCAAGCAGGGAAGCCTGCATTTGCATATTGACTCATTTTTGTTAGACTCCTACGAATTCTATTTTGATCCTCTATTCGGCTTTTCTTCCCGAACGCCAAATAGCGCATCAGGGGCTACTGTCTATGCGGTACTATTATTTACACTTTCTTTACTTACCTCAAAGCCTGTCAAAAGGCTAGTACAAGCATTAGTCAGTTCGTCTTTGGCGGACTGAACCTTCTGGACCACCGCACTCATAATAGCGCGGTGCTCCTCGTCGATGGAGGCGCCTTGGAGCGCCTCCAACATATTGTCCGGCGCCTCCGGTTGGACGGGGGCCGCCGGCATGGTGGACTTGCTCCTCTTGGAAGGAGGTCCCCCGCCGGACTCTGGAACCTTTGAAGGTTCCAGAGCGATGTCCGGCCTAGAGCCGGACTTGGAGCCCTGAGGGGTTCCATCCCCTTTACTCCTGGAGTCCGGGGAGGTCGCCTTGCGACGCCTCCAGGACCACCTCCTCCCGGCTTGGAACCTGTTGGGACAACACTTCGGTGTCGTCCGTAGGGCGGGGGGAGGAAGCCGTCGGAAGCGAGTTCACATCCGACGAGTCCAGTGAGCCGCTCGACGACGCGTCGAGCCGGTCTTTGGGTGGGCTGCATAAACATATTCGACGTTAAGGGAAAGCTGTGCAATAAATGAATACTATGAATTACTCTGGTATCCGGATACTTACGATTTTGCCAGGGGCTTGGCCCTGGGCCCACTCCTCTCCGCCCGTCGGCGTCGGTGGAGTAGTCCGGAGGAAGGGTTTTCCCCTTCTTGGACCCTTCGGCCTCCCCAGTTGGGGCGGCCTTCCTTTTCTTCCCTTCCCCCGCTGGAGGGGGAGGGGTCTCTTCTTCCTCCTCCTCGTCTTCACGGGAGGAGTGCGTCTTGGATTCGTCGGATGATGAATCCGACACCTCCGGGCGTCGGGCACTCTTTCGAGTCCCCGTGGCCTTCTTCTTGACCTTCTTCTCCGGCACCACATAGGGTGCCGGAACCAGCAGCTTCGCCAAGCGAGCATCCGCTGGGCCTTCGGGCAAAGGAGCGGACAGTTGATCTGTCGAGGGTCACCTGCCAATCCTGTCAAAGGTAAGGGAGTTTAGATCCCGCATGGAGTCAAACTATGAAAAACTGATACCCTGTAAAAGGAAAAAACAGCTTACCGCGAGAGCGTGACGCTGCGCACTGAATCGCGATCCTCAGTAGCGGATGCGGGAGCCTCGGCGCCCTTGAAAAGCACCTTCCAGGCATCTTCGTATGTCGTGTCGAAGAGCCTGCTCAGAGTTTGGTGCCGCGCCGGGTCGAACTCCCACAGGTTGAAAGCCCGTTGTTGGCACGGGAGGATCAAGCGGATGAGCATAACCTGGACTACGTTGACAAGTTTGAGCTTCTTGTCCACCAGGGTTTTGACGCATGTTTGGAGTCCGGTTAGCTCTCCTTTTTTACCCCACGACAGGCCCGTCTCTTTCCAGGACATGAGCCGCGTTGGGGGTCCGGACCGGAACTCGACGGGTGCGACCCATTCGGCGTCGCGCGGCTCGGTGATGTAAAACCACCCCGATTGCCACCCCTTCAGGGTCTCCACAAAGGAGCCCTCGAGCCAGAGGATGTTGGCCATCTTGCCCACCATGGCGCCTCCGCACTCCGCCTGGCTGCCGTGCACCACCTTCGGCATGACGTTGAAAGTCTTGAGCCAGAGCCCAAAATGGGGGCGAATGCGGAGGAAGGCCTTGCACACGACGATAAACGCCGAGATGTTGAGGATGAAGTTCGGGGCCAGATCATGGAAATCCAGGCCGTAGTAGAACATGAGCCCCGGACAAATGGGTGAAGAGGGAACCCTAGTCCGCAGAGGAAATGGGGGAGGAACACCACCCTCTCATGGGGCCTAGGGGTGGGGATGAGCTGCCCCTTTTCGGGGAGCCGATACGCGATGTCGTTAGACAGGTATCCGGCCTTCCTCAGCTTTTTGATATGTCCCTCCGTGACGGAGTAGACCATCCACTTGCCTCCCGCTCCGGACATGGCTAGAGAAGGTTGAGGTTGGGAGTGCGGACTTGGGCGCTGGAGCTCAAGTGAGCAAGAATGGATAGGCGAAGGAGGAAGAAGGCATAGGTGAAAAGGTGGATCTTTATCCCCTTATATGGGTGGACGCAGCTACATGTCCCCACCATCCTGATAAAACTCGGTTATCTCCAAGCGCCGTAATCGATGGCGCGGTTGGATTACCCACGCCCGTATTGATGACAATCCCGGAATAAGGGGACACGATCTCTGCTTTAAAAAGACGTGCCAAGGAAACCGCCTCGCATAACGCGTTGAGATGGGATAGTGAAACGATTCGAATAAAAGCTTGGCCGTGGTGTGATGTCGCACTACGGAATACGTCAGCAGATTAGATTTGTGTAAATATTATTCTCTCTATGGCAATATGTGGAAACTTATTTTTCAGAGCCGGACACTATCTTTGTGTTCAAAATCTTCTATGAAGTACTTGGAGGAGGAACCCTCCTTGCAATGCCGAAGACAATATGCGCACCGGACTCGTCGTCATTGAAGCTTGGTCCAGGGGCTACTGAGGGAGTCCTTGATTAGGGGGTGTCCGGATGGCCGGACTATACCTTCAGCCGGACTCCAGGACTATGAAGATATAAGATTGAAGACTTCGTCCCGTGTCCGGGAAGGACTTTCCTTTGCGTGGAAGGCAAGCTTGGCGATACGGATATGCAAATCTCCTACTGAGGGAGTCCTGGATTAGGGGGTGTCCGGATGGCCAGACTATACCTTCAGCCGGACTCCAGGACTATGAAGATATAAGATTGAAGACTTCGTCCCGTGTCTGGGAGGGACTTTCCTTGGCGTGGAATGCAAGCTTGGCGATACGGATATGCAGATCCCCTACCATTGTAACCGACTCTATGTAACCCTAACACTACCCGGTGTCTATACAAACTGGAGGGTTTTAGTCCGTAGGACAACATACACATCAACAATCATACCATAGGCTAGCTTCTAGGGTTTAGCCTCCTCGATCTCGTGGTAGATCTACTCTTGTACTACCCATATCATCAATATTAATCAAGCAGGACATAGGATTTTACCTCCATCGAGAGGGCCCGAACCTGGGTAAAACTTCGTGTCCCTTGTCTCCTGTTACCATCCGGCCTAGACGCACAGTTCGGGACCCCCTACCCGAGATCCGCCGGTTTTGACACCGACATTGGTGCTTTCATTGAGAGTTCCTTTGTGTCGTCGCCGTCAGGCTCGATGGACCCTACGATCATGATAGCGATGCAGTCCAGGGTGAGACCTTCCTCCCCGGACAGATCTTCGTCTTCGGCGGCTTCGCACTGCGGGCCAATTCGCTTGGCCGTCTGGAGCAGATCGAAAGCTACGCCCCTGGCCGTCAGGTCAGATTTGGAAGTTTAAACTACACGGCTGACATCCGCGGGGACTTGATCTTCCACGGATTCGAGCCACTGCTGAGCATGCCGCACTGTCATGACGAGCATGATCTAGCTCTGCCGCCGAACAGTGCCCTGGAGGCCGCATCCGCATCGGCTCCGACCCTTAATTCGGAGCCAACTGCGCCGATCGAGGATGGGCGGTTGGACGCCACCTCAGGGGCTGCAACCCCAACGGCAATTGAGCCAAGCACCAGCCCCGTACTCTGCAAAGACCCGTGACTCCAAGGAGCCGGACTCCTCTCCGGACTCCGAGCCCCCCGCGCCCCTGCCGATCGAATCCGATTGGGCGCCGATCATGGAGTTCACTACCGCGGACATCTTTTAGCACTCGCCTTTTGGCGACATTCTGAAGTCACTGAAGTCTCTCTCTTTATCAGGAGAGCCCTGGCCGGACTACGGTCAGCAAGGTTGGGGTACGGACGATGAAGAAATTCAAAGCCCACCCACCACCCACTTTGTAGCCACTGTCGACGACTTAACCGACATGGTCGACTTCGACTCCGAAGATATCGACGGTATGGACGCCGATGAAGGAGATGATGAAGAACCAGCGCCTACTAGGCCCTGGAAAGCCACCTCATCATATGACATATACATGGTGGACACCCCAAAAGAGGGAGATGGTGACGGAACAGCGGAGGATGACCCCTCCTAGAAACCGCCTAAGCGTCGGCGTCAGTGGCGCCGCTCAAAATCCCGCCAAAACAAACACGGTGATTCCAGCACGGGAGATAATAATACTCCAGAAAGCACTGAAGAAAACCGCCTCCATCAAGATTTAGCACAGGAGGATGGAGAAACTAGCCCTCACAGAGAGCGGCAGACAGAGAGGTCGAGGACGATAATTATATGCCTCCCTCCGAAGACGAGGCAAGCCTTGACGACGACGAATTCGTCGTGCCAGAGGATCCCGTCAAGCAAAAGCGTTTTCAACGCAGGCTTATAGCCACGGCAAGAAGCATCAAGAAAAAACAGCAACAACTTAGGGCTGATCAAGATTTGCTAGTCGACAGATGGATTGAAGTCCTTACGGCCGAAGAGCATAAACTCGAACGCCCCTCCAAGAGCTACCCAAAGCACAGGTTGCTACCCCGATTAGAGGAGGAAGAACTTGATGCGGCCGACCGGCCACCTCATGGTCGCGACACAGAGGCCTCTCGGCCGTCCACTCAAGCCGCACCCCGTACCAAGGCACGGGAATATGCGCCGGACTTACGAGACATGTTGGAGGACAAGGTAAGGCAAACAAGATCGATCTACGGATCGCGTGGGCGCCCCACGGCTCGAGACGGTAACCGTCACGCCGGCCACAAATTCGGCGGGGCCGAACACAGTAGACAAGGCTCATTGGAGCTACATCATGATATAGCCCAATACAGAGGCACTTCACACCCACTCTGCTTTACAAACGAAATAATGGATCATCAAATCCCTGAGGGTTTCAAACTCGTAAACATTGAATCATATGATGGCACAACAGATCCTGTGGTACGGATAGAGGATTATCTCCTCCATATCCACATGGCCCGCGGCGATGATTTCCATGCCATCAAATACCTCCCACTCAAGCTTAAAGGACCAGCTCGGCATTGGCTTAACAGCTTGCCAACAGGATCAATTAGTTGTTGGGAGGACCTGGAAGCCGCATTCCTCGACAATTTCTAGGGCACTTACGTGCGACCCCGGTTGAGCTGGGTCGAGCACCTTAGTGGAGAAAGCTAAAACTGACTGTCATGATGAAGAGAGAGCTGGTCGTTGTTCGAGAGGTTTTTTCGAGTCCCTAAAGACTTATGCTCTTAGGGCAAGGAGCCGGCTCTGTCCGGCCAAGGCATGGATAGCGCCCCGAACTCGGTCTTCCGAATACCAGGGGCTTCGCCGAAATTTAAAATTATAGAATTCTATGGCTAAGTGAGAGTGTTCACGCATTATAGTCTGATTGCCTTGTTCGTTGGGCTAAGCACCTCCCTCGAAGGACCCAAATATGGGAAAAAGAGCGCTCAGGTTTATCCCCGAACACCCCAGCACTAGCGGTACGGGGGCAGAAGCCAACGACTCGCCATCTCTCAGAATTGATAAACAACCGCACAGAAGGTAATATTTTAAATTCCAACAGCATTGCTTAGCGCATATAAACAAGTTTTCAGCGCACAGGACAAAACGAGCAAGTTTCACTCAAAAATTACATCCCTAGAACACTCATCCGCCACAAGGCAGGCACCCTTTAGAACATCCTTATAGTAATTCTTGGGCTTGCGATGCTCTTTCCCCGGCGGTGGCCCGTCCTTCACCAGCTTCTCAGCATCCAGCTTGCCCCAGTGCACCTTAGCACGGGCAAGGGCCCTACGGGCACCTTCAATGCAGACGGAGTGCTTGATGACTTCAAGCCTTGGACAGGCCTCCACCAACCGCCGCACCAGCCCGAAATAGCTCCCAGGCAGGGCCCCTCCAGGCCACAGCCGAACAATGAGGCCCTTCATGGCCTGTTCGGCTGCCTTGTGGAGCTCGACCAGTTGCTTCAGCTGGTCGCTCAGGGGCACGGGGTGTCCGGCCTCAGCGTACTGAGACCAGAACACCTTCTCCGTGGAGCTGCCCTCCACGGCTCGATAGAATGCGGCGGCATCGGATACACTCCGGGGAAGATCTGCGAACGCTCCTGGAGAGCTCCGGATTCGGGTAAGTAACAAGTAACTCACGTTTATGTGTTTGCTTTGCATAAATAATGCCTTACCCGCCGCGATCTTCTTCACCTCATCCAACTCCTGGAGGGTCTTCTGGGATTCGGCCTTGGCAGACTTGGCATTTTCAATAGCCACCGCGAGCTCGGACGCTCGCGTCTTTGAGTCAAGCTCCAAACTCTCATGCTTTTCCGTGAGAGCCTGGAGCTCTTGCCGCACCTTGCCAACTTCGGCCTCATACTTCTCCCGCTCGGTGCGCTCCGAGGCTGCCCTCTTCTCGGCCTCGTCCAGTGCTTGCTTAAGGGTCGCCACCTCAGACGTGGCCCCTACAATAGCCACGATAATCCTATCATTTTTTGCAGTTACACCTTTTTTATATATATATTTTTAACAAGGTATTACTTACCTTTATTGTCCTCGATCTGCTTCTTGGCACGTTCGAGCTCTTGCTCAGACCGCTCGAGGTTCTGCTTTAGAATGTCCACTTCTGCAGTCAGTGCGGCGGACGCAAGCAGGGAAGCTTGCATATGCATATTGACTCATTTTTGTTAGACTCCTGCAAATTCTATTTTCATCCTCTATTCGGCTTTTCTTGCCGAACGCCAAACAGAGCATCAGGGGCTACTGTCTATGCGGCACTATTATTTACACTTTCTTTACTTACCTCAAAACCTGTCAAAAGGCTAGTACAAGCTTCAGTCAGTCCGTCTTTGGTGGACTGAACCTTCTGGACCACCGCACTCATAATAGCGCGGTGCTCCTCGTTGATGGAGGCGCCTTGGAGCGCCTCCAACATATTGTACGGCGCCTCCGGTTGGACGGGGGCCGCCGACACGGTGGACTTGTTCCTCTTGGAAGGAGGTCCCCCGCCAGACTCTGGAACCTTTGAAGGTTCCAGAGCGGTGTCCGGCCTAGAGCCAGACTTGCAGCCCTGACGGGTTCCATCCCCTTTACTCCTGGAGTCCGGGAGGTCGCCTTGCGGCGCCTCCAGGACCACCTCCTCCCGGCTTGGAACCTGTGGATACAACACTTCGGTGTCGTCCGTAGGGCGGGGGCAGGAAGCCGTCGGAAGCGAGTTCACATCCGACGAGTCCAGTGAGCCGCTCGACGATGCGTCGAGCCGGTCTTTGGGTGGGCTGCATAAACATATTCGACGTTAGGGAAAGCTGTGCAATAAACGAATGCTATGAATTGCTCCGGTATCCGGATACTTACGATTTTGCCAGGGGCTTGGCCCTAGGCGCCCACTCCTCTCCGCCGCCGTCGGCGTCGGTGGAGCAGTCCGGAGGAAGTGTTTTCCCCTTCTTGGACCCTTCGACCTCCCCAGTTGCGGCGGCCTTCCTTTTGTTCCCTTCCCCCGCTGGAGGGGGAGGGGTCTCTTCTTCCTCCTCCTCGTCTTCACGGGAGGAGTGCGTCTTGGATTTGTCGGCTGATGAATCCGACACCTCCAGGCGTCGGGCACTCTTTCGAGTCCCCGTGGCCTTCTTCTTGACCTTCTTCGCCGGCACCACATAAGGTGCCGGAACCAGCAGCTTCGCCAAGCGAGCATCCGCTGGGCCTTCGGGCAAAGGAGTCGGACAGTTGATCTGTCCGGAGCTCACCTGCTAATCCTGTCAAAGGTAAGGGAGTTTAGATCCCGCATGGAGTCAAACTATGAAAAACTGATACCCTGTAAAAGGAAAAAAACAACTTACCGCGAGAGCGTGACGCTGCGCACTGAATCTGCGATCCTCAGTAGCGGATGTGGGAGCCTCGACGCCCTTGAAAAGCACCTTCCAGGCATCTTCGTACGTCGTGTCGAAGAGCCTGCTCAGAGTTTAGTGCCGTGCCGGGTCGAACTCCCACAGGTTGAAAGCCCGTTGTTGGCACGGGAGGATCAAGCGGATGAGCATAACCTGGACTACGTTGACAAGTTTGAGCTTCTTGTCCACCAGGGTTTTGACGCATGTTTGGAGTCCGGTTAGCTCTCCTTTTTTACCCCACGATAGGCCCGTCTCTTTCCAGGACGTGAGCCGCGTTGGGGGTCCGGACCGGAACTCGGGGGGTGCGACCCATTTGGTGTCGCGCGGCTCGGTGATGTAAAACCACCCCGATTGCCACCCCTTCAGGGTCTCCACAAAGGAGCCCTCGAGCCAGAGGACATTGGCCATCTTGCCCACCATGGTGCCTCCGCACTCCGCCTGGCTGCCGCGCACCACCTTCGGCTTGATGTTGAAAGTCATGAGCCAGAGCCCGAAATGGGGGCGGATGCGGAGGAAGGCCTCGCACACGATGATAAACGCCAAGATGTTGAGGACGAAGTTCGGGGCCAGATCATGGAAATCCAGGCCATTGTAGAACATCAGCCCCCGGACAAATGGGTGGAGAGGGAAGCCCAGTCCGCGGAGGAAATGGGGGAGGAACACCACCCTCTCATGGGGCCTAGGGTGGCGATGAGCTGCCCCATTTCGGGGAGCCAGTACGCGATGTCGTTAGACAGGTATCCGGCCTTCCTCAGCTTTTTGATACATCCCTCCGTGACGGAGGAGACCATCCACTTGCCTCCCGCTCCGGACATGGCTGGAGAAGGTTGAGGTTGGGAGTGCGGACTTGGGCGCTGGAGCTCGAGTGCGCAAGAATGGATAGGCAAAGGAGGAAGAAGGCGTACGTGAAAAGGTGAATCTTTATCCCCTTATATGGGTGGATGCAGCTACATGTCCCCAACAGCCTGATAAAACTCGCTTATCTCCAAGCGCCGTAATCGATGGCGCAGTTGGATTACCCACGCCCGTACTGATGAGAATCCCGGAATAAGGGGACACGATCTCTGCTTTAACAAGACGTGCCAAGGAAACCGCCTCGCATAACGCGTTGAGATGGGACAGTGAAACGATTCGAATAAAAGCTTGGCCGTGGTGTGATGTCGCACTACGAAATACGTCAGCAGATTAGATTTGTGTAAATATTATTCTCTCTATGGCAATATGTAGAAACTTATTTTTCAGAGCCGGACACTATCTTTGTGTTCAAAATCTTCTATGATGTACTTGGAGGAGGAACCCGCCTTGCAATGCCGAAGACAATATGCGCGCCGGACTCGTCATCATTGAAGCCTGGTTCAGGGGCTACTGAGGGAGTCCTGGATAAGGGGGTGTCCGGATGGCCGGACTATACCTTCAGCCGGACTCCAGGACTATGAAGATATAAGATTGAAGACTTCGTCCCGTGTCCGGGAGGGACTTTCCTTGGCGTGGAAGGCAAGCTTGGCGATACAGATATGCAGATCTCCTACCATTGTAACCGACTCTATGTAACCCTAACCCTACCCGATGTCTATATAAACTGGAGGGTTTTAGTCCGTAGGACAACGTACACATCAACAATCATACCATAGGCTAGCTTGTAGGGTTTAGCCTCCTCGATCTTGTGGTAGATCTACTCTTGTACTACCCATATCATCAATATTAATCAAGCAGGACGTAGGGCTTTACCTCCATCGAGAGGGCCCGAACCTGGGTAAAACTTCGTGTCCCTTGTCTTCTGTTACCATCCGGCCTAGACGCACAGTTCGGGACCCCCTACCCGAGATCCGCCGGTTTTGACACCGACACCTACCATTGTAACCGACTCTATGTAACCCTAACCCTACCCGGTGTCTATATAAACCGGAGGGTTTTAGTCCGTAGGACAACATACACATCAAAAATCATACCATAGGCTAGCTTCTAGGGTTTAGCCTCCTCGATCTCGTGGTAGATCTACTCTTGTACTACCCATATCATCAATATTAATCAAGCAGGACATAGGGTTTTACCTCCATCGAGAGGGCCCGAACCTGGGTAAAACTTTGTGTCCCTTGTCTCCTTTTACCATCCGGCCTAGACGCACAGTTCGGGACCCCCTACCCGAGATCCGCCGGTTTTGATACCGACACACGTAGCTTCTCGCTCGCCGTAGCCATCGTTTGATAGATGGCCGAAGCGCCCCGCCACCGTCCATGTCGCCGCCGTCGCCCTGGCCACCACAGGCCACAACCGAGCGCGTCAACCTGCTCCTGGTGACGCCAGGAGGCCGTAGAGCCTCTCTGCTCGCTTCCCCATGCACCGCAGCCCTCGCCTGCACTTGGCCGTGCTCCGGCCGCCCCCGCCTCTCCCACTTGCTCCAATCGGTGCGGACGAGCGCGAGCTACGCCCCAGTGGTCTCCGTCGTCCTTTTGGTCGCCGGAACGGTGAATCCGAGCCCTCCGCCGCGTTCGGCCTCGCCGGCGGCTAAACGCCGGTGGGGTTGACCGGGTCTAACCCCCCCAGTTGACCTGGTGTTTGACCCGTGTGGGTGAGTGACATGTGGGGCCCGGCTCTGCTAATGTAGTTTTGGATTAGTTTAAAAAGTAATTAACTCTGTTAATTAACCAGTTACACTGACGTGTGGAGCCCACAAGTCAGGTTTGACCCCAGTCAACGCTGTTGACTTGCTGATGCAAGCATGACGCGGTGCTGACGCGGTTATTTCTTTTCTGGTATTAAAATAAATTAGGAAGAGGAGGACGGGGTGGCGCGCCGGCCTCGCCTCCGCCAGCAGCACCGCCTCCAATGGAGGGCCACGTTGGGGAAGACCCTTGTGAGTTCTTCGTCAGGCCACGCCGGCCGTCGCGCCGTCGCCTTTGTCTCCCGACTCCATTTGCGCGGGAGATGCAGCTGGATCCACCGGAGTTGTTGTGGCTGCACATGAGGGGCTGCGGGATCAGTGGTACGCGGGCCCGTGTCGACTTCCCCGCCCCTCACGTGATGTATCTTTGTCGAGGATGGAAGACGTTTGCGCATATCCACCGCTTGACGGAGGGGCTCACTCTCCATTTTAAGCTGATGGAGGGTGTCCTTCTCTCCGTCAAGGTCTTCAGGTGCTTTGGGACCCATGCAAGGTGCTGCGTGGAGAGCTCTTCTGATAGCGAAGACTCCTCCTCGGGCGGGAGTGACGAGAAGGACAGCAGCAGTGACGACGAGGGTAGTAGGCGGTAGGATGACGGGTCCGATTAGGTGTCGGGTGCCGCTCTGTGCAACACCGGCGACCCTATCATCCGCGTCGCCGACTCCCTAAACTTCTCGGGGTCGTCTCCTTGGGCAGCTGGCGTTGAGAGGCTGCGGAAGAGGAAGAGGGCGGGCGGCAAGGCCGTCAAGTCGGACTACGCGGGCACCGACGCCTTCGACGCGTGCTGATGTCCTGCCGCCTCGTCTTCGAGCTTTGCTTCCGGCGCCGCCATCACCATCCAGCCTTTGGACGGCCACCAAGATGTTCTCTTGGTGTCTTCTGCCACTCGTAGCTCACCTAGGCGCTCCTTTTGTCCCTTTCGCCTCCTTGACCTGCCTCCTGAGGAGAGGGACAAGAAAGGGATTACGGGCACCTTATCTCTTTTTAATTTGTAAGCCTTCGAGCCTTTGTTGAATTTAAAACTTGTAATCCCATCATTCATGTTTTCCATTCCCTATAGACTGTACCTGAGTGGAATGTTTTTAATGAAAAAGGGATGCTTGACAGGTCATTTGTTTGTGGGTGAAACCCACGGCAAGGAATAAATCCTTGATATCTTTAAGATAAACATTTCCTTGCCCGGCAGCAGGCCTTGCCGTCTTCCCACTTTGCTCGATCTTTCTCATGCTTTTGGCGGAGGCAGGGATGAGGCGGGTCCAGGCTCCTTGTTTCATCCTTTCGCTGCCGCGACTACGACCAAACTTGGCCCCAGGAACGAGCCCTAGGGCCTAGAGTTATGGGAGCACGGTAGCTTAGGGGAAAACGAGGTTTCACATACCTCAGTCCATAACGGAATGCATGATAA
The DNA here is from genome assembly GCF_003073215.2 of Triticum urartu. Lineage (NCBI taxonomy): Eukaryota > Viridiplantae > Streptophyta > Magnoliopsida > Poales > Poaceae > Triticum > Triticum urartu. The sequence goes on along the minus strand of NC_053023.1, from coordinate 597,877,587 downwards.
GGGATGAATACCTTATCTGAAGCTGCAGCCCCCGGAAACCCTGGTTCGCCGTGGGTGAATCTTTGCTCTTGCAGCCCCCGGCAATACTGGCTTGCCGGGGGCTAGATGCTGGTCTGTTCATCTTCTTTTCCTCCCCAAGTGGTTCGGCACGGAAATCCGTGTGTCCTGTGAACCAAAGAAGATGAAAGAAAGACAAGGAGACGCACACTCGACCTCTAAGCTAGGGGTTAGTGGCCGCTAAGCACTATCAACCATAACCAAGGACGAGACTCGACCTAGCATGCATGCTATAACTCAGGGCGCCAGCGCTTCATTTACTTATGCTCAGGGTCTGCGCCTAGCTTTGTACAAAGGGTTACATGCATCATCGGCAATGCTCGTACAAAAAGTGGCTTGCTGGGGGGCCCGGCAAGCCGCGCCTTACGGGTAAAACTTGCGAAGATGCTCAGTGTTCCAGGAGTTACTCACCGGAATGACATCTTTGGTCTCCAGGCGGATTGCACCGGGCCTGGTGACTCGTATTACCCGATAAGGGCCTTCCCACTTCGGCGTCAACTTGTTGTAATTTTTGGCCGATTGAACGTGCCGAAGAACAAGGTCGCCTTCCTCAAAGCTTTGGGCATGAACCTTGCGGCTATGGTAGCGGCGCAAGGCTTGCTGGTAGCGCGCTGCTCTCACAGCCGCCCGAAGACGATCTTCCTCAAGGAGCGTTGCGTCATCCTGGCGCAGTTGCTCTTGCTCAAGCTCATCATAAGCGAGTACTCGAGGTGACCCATATATGAGTTCAGTGGGGAGAACTGCTTATGCCCCCTATACCAGGGCAAAGGGTGTCTGGCTAGTGGCTCGATTTGGTGTCGTTCTGATTGACCAAAGATCCACCGGTAATTCATCAATCCAGCGCCTTCCACTCTTGTGCATCCTGTCAAAGGTCTTTGTCCTTAAGCCTCGCAGTACTTCAGCGTTTGCCCTCTTAGCTTGACCATTGCTTCGTGGGTGAGCAACTGAAGTGAAACAGACTTTGCTGCCGAGGTCTTGGGTATATTGCATGAAGGTGCGGCTTGTGAACTGTGTACCGTTATCGGTGATGACCCTGTTGGGTACACCAAAACGGCACACTAGTCCCTTGAAGAATTTGATGGCTGACTGAGCTGTGACCTTCCTCACTGCTTCCACCTCTGGCCACTTTGTGAACTTGTCGATCGCGACGTACAAGTACTCAAAGCCCCCGACAGCGTGGGGGAAAGGGCCCAGTATGTCGAGCCCCAAGACCGAGAAGGGCCAGGAGAGAGGAATGCTTTGAAGGGCTTGAGCTGGCTGATGAAGCTTCTTTGAATGGAACTGACACGCTTCACATGGTGACTAGTGTCATCGCATCCTCGAGGGCGGTGGGCTAGAAGAAGCCTTGCCGAAACGCTTTGCCGGCAAGGGCCCTTGACCCGATGTGGGATCCACATATGCCTCCATGTATCTCCGCCAACAGCCCCAGTCCTTCCTCTCGAGGGATACACTTCAATTTCACGCCGTTCGGCCTCTTTCTGTACAGGACGTCATCGACGAACTGGTACATAGTAGAGCGACGGGCTAATTTTTCCTCTTCTTCCTGCTCCTCAGGAAATTCCCCTGTTTGGAGGAATCGGACGGTATGCTGTGCCCATGCTGGAGCCTGGGGCTCGATGGCGAGGACTAAAGGCGTTTCCTCCGCTACAGGAGCGGCTGTCTCGACGGCAAGAGCTAGATGCTCCGCCGGAGCTAGCCGTCCCATGGCGGGCTCAGTATCTCCGGCAACATCCTTGCCGACGGCTCCGGGGAGTTCGGCGGGAAAGTACTTGCCGGGCCCTGATTTCCTCCTCTTGTTTTGCTCTGTTGATGGATCAACGGATGGCTGAGTTAGCTGAAGCACAAAGGTACCTAGTTCCACAGGTAGCTTGAGTGCAGCGTGTTTTGACAGGTAATCGGCGATATCATTCTCCGCTCAGGGAACGTATTCTGCCTGTATACCGTCAAAACGCTCTTCCAGCTTTCTCACTTCATCGACGTAGGCCTTCATCAACGGGCTCTGGTAATCCTTGTTGACTTGCTTGACGACAAGTTGCGAGTCACCTCTGACGACGAGTTTCTTGATTCCGAGGTCCGCCGCGATCCTAAGACAGGCAAGCAGCCCTTCGTACTCAATTGTATTGTTTGTTGACACCTCCCTGGGGAAGTGCATCTGGATCACGTACTTGAGGTGCTCTCCAGTGGGCGCGACAAGCAGTACGCCAGCCCCGGCGCCCTGTAAGGAGAAAGCTCCATCAAAGTACATGATCTAGTCACAACTTGCCTCCTTGCCGGGGAGAGCAGTCTCTTGGGCTTCTTCGTCAGGCATCGCGGTCCATTCTGCAACGAACTCTGCCAGGACTCGGCTTTGAATCGTCGAGGTAGTCTCAAACTTGAGGCCAAAGCTGGACAGTTCCAGTGCCCACTCTATGATCCTTCCTGTTGCGTCTGGATTGTGCAATATCCGTTGCAGAGGGAGGCGAGTGATGAGAGTGATTTCGTGCGCCTGGAAGTAGTGACGCAGCTTCCTCGAGGCCAAAAGAAGGCCGAAGAGCAGTTTCTGCACACCGGAGTACCTTGATCTAGCCCCCTGCAGAAGGGAGCTAACAAAGTAGACCGGGTGCTACATCATCTTCTTCCTCGGTGGCACTCCAACCGGCTACGTCGTCTCGGCATCGGTGGCATCGGGCTCCGTCGCTGCTATTACCTCATCGTCAATTTCTCTCTGCGCCACTAGTGCGGCGCTGACCACCTGGTTCGTTGCCGCCAGGTACAGCAGCAACGGTTCCTGTGGCCTAGGCGCAACTAGTATTGGCGCGGAGGAGAGGTACCTCTTAAAATCTTGCAATGCTGCTTCGGCTTTTGGTGTCCACTCCATCGGGCCCGCCTTTTTCAAAATCTTGAAAAAGGGAAGGGCGCGCTCGGCGGACTTGGAGATGAACCTGCTCATGGCGGCAACGCAACCAGTAAGCCGACGCACATCCTTGACTCGCTGGGGCGCTTCAATCTGCTCTATAGCTTTGATCTTGTCTGGATTGGCCTCTATCCCACGCTGTGACACAAAGAACCCGAGAAGCTTGCCAGACGGGACGCCGAAGACGCACTTCTTAGGGTTCAGCTTGAGATTGATCTTGCGTAGGTTTGCAAACGTTTCTTGTAAATCTAATATGAGGGTTGCCCTGTTCTTGGTTTTGACCACTATATCATCCATATAAGCTTCCATATTTCTATCGAGCTGGGGTTCAAAACCAATCTGGACCGCCCTTGCAAACGTTGAACCAGCACTCTTCAACCCGAAAGGCATCCGTATAAAGCAATACGTACCACATGGGGTGATGAATGTCGTTTTCTCTTCGTCCTCCCGTGTCATGAAGATCTGGTGGTAGCCGGAGTAGGCATCGAGGAATGACAACAGATCACACCCAGCTGTGGAGTCAACAATCTGGTCGATGCGCGGCAACGGGAAGGGGTCTTTGGGACAAGCCTTATTAATACCTGTGTAATCAGTACACAGCCTCCACTTCCCATTTGCCTTGCGCACTACCACCGGATTGGCCAACCACGTTGGATGGAGCACTCCTCTTACCAAACCCGCTGCTTCCAGTTTCCGGATCTCCCCTGTGATGAACTCTTGTCGTTCCAAAGCTTGCTTTTTGACCTTCTGCTTGACGGGCCGCGCATGAGGGCAGACAGCAAGGTGGTGCTCAATCACCTTCCTGGGAACGCCGGGGATGTCGGATGCTTGCCAGGCAAACACATCGACATTCGCCCGCAGGAAGGTGATGAGCGTGTCTTCCTATTTGTCGTCAAGGGTGGAGCTTATGGTAAAAGCTCCTCCCGTGCCGTCCTCCGACAGAAACCTTCTTAGTTCCCGACGGTGTGGCCCTGGACTTCTTGTTTCTGTCGGCGGAGCTCTCTAGCACGTCCTCGATGGGAGCGCTACACTCCGAAGAGGTGCGCTTGCCGGAGTGGGTGCCTGAGGTCTCACCGGTCTTCTTCTTTTGCCTTCTCGGGGCTCCAGCGGCAGGAGCAAGCGCCTTGGCAGTGGCGGCTGCTGTAACTGCTTGTTGATAGAGTTGGTCAGCGCAAATTAGCGCATCCTTCTTGTCTGATGGGACGGTGATGATCGCCATAGGCCCCGGCATCTTCAGGGTGTTGTAGGCGTAATGTGACGCCGCCATGAACTTGGCCAGCGCTGGGCGGCCAAGGATCCCGTTGTAAGGCAAGGGGATCTTGGCAACGTCGAACACAACCCTTTCTGTCCTATAGTTCAGATCGCTCCCAAAAGTCACGGGCAACATGACCTTTCCATTAGGTTGACTTCTTCCCGGGTTGACCCCCTGAAATGTGCCCGTCTCTTCGAGGTCTTCATCAGGAATCTGCAATTTCTCGATCATGGCAGGTGAGATTAAGTTCAGACCGGCCCCGCCATCGACTAGCATCTTTGTCACCTTGAGGTTGCGTATTGTTGGGGAAACCAACAATGGCAAGCACCCGACTGCGGTAGTGCGATCAGGGTGATCCTCAGTGTCAAAAATGATAGGTGTGCTCGACCACTTCAGCGGCCTTTGGGCATCAAACGACGGTTCCGCCGCTGTAATCTCACGCGCCCACTTTTTAAGCTGGCGGTGAGAGGTATGCAGCGAGGCGCCGCCATCAACGCACATGGCCTCTGTAGCTTTCTGAAATCCTTGGTCACCAGACTCATCGTCCTCTTCGTGATCATCGTCTTCTGGCTTTTTGTCACGGCCCCGGGCGGGCCTCTCACGCTGTTTATCTTTGCCGTGACGGCCCGCCTGGCGTCACGCTTCTTGCCGGACCCCTCAGCACCGTCCTGGCCTTTCTCCTTGTCCTGCCTCTCATATTCAGCCCTCTGCTTCTCAGCAAGGAGCTCAACCTGTCGGCAGTTCTTGAGATCATGGCCTTTGGTGCGATGGATCTTGCAGTATTGCTTGTCGGAGTTTCCTGGCTTCTCGGCAGCCGCCAAGGCCCGGCAGGCGACACATCCGACAATTTCCTTGCCGGGGTCATCTGCCTTGGTTTTCTTGGCGGAGCTGGAGTCTCCAGATCCCTCGACGGCAAGCACAACTTTACCTTTGCGATTCCTGTTGCGGTGCCGGCCTTTCTTCGCCGGGGTGGCAGTATCCTCATCTGAGGAGTCGTTTTCCACGCCGGGGTACTTCCATCCCTCTTCAGCTCGGGCACATTTGTCAGCAAGAACATAGAGTTTTGCCACATCTTTCACCTTGTTCATTGCCAGTTCTTCGCGCATCTTGCGGTTACGCACGTTCTGATGGAACGTGTTGATGATGGCGGCAGGGTGAACATCAGGGATATTGTACTGTACCCAGCTGAACCTCTGTATATACTTGCGCAGACTCTTGCCTCCCTTCTGGGGAATGACGTGCATGTCGCTTGCTTGGCCATGGGCTTGGTGACCTCCAGTAAAGGCGCCCACAAACTCATGGCACAAATCCGACCAGGAGGAAATAGAGTCTACCGGCAAGTGCATCAACCATGACATGGCGTTGGGTTTAAGAGCCAATGGAAAGTAATTCGCAAGCACCTTATCATCGCGGGCTCTGTCGGCTTGCATCGCGATGGTGTAGATGCTGAGGAACTCAAACGGGCGAGTCTTGCCGCTGTACTTTTCGCCAACGTCAGGTTTGAAGGTGCGGTGAGTGGGCCACTGGAACTGCCGCAGCTCACGGGTAAAAGCCGGACAGCCTATCTCATAAGGTAGGCCTCCAGGGCTCTCCGGGGCCGGGTGGTTCACAGCAGGCCCTGCTCGCCTGTCTGACTGGTGGTGCGCTCCGCGCCGGCGCTCGATAGTGGTTCGAGCGTCTTCATGGGCTCGTTCCCGAAGAACTTGGCGCTGGTCACAGTGGGTCCGCGGGTCAGACGATGCTATGGAGATGGCGTCGCCCACGACGTCGCGACGATCCGGCGTCCGCGGTACTGGATGGGGAAGAGGCGAATGCACCGTGGTTGCGGCGTCGCCGGCTTTTCCGCCACTGGTCCGCGGGACTCCATTGGAGCATCGACCCGGGGCCCCACCGGACTTGGTTCGTCTTTGTTGGCCACCGCAACAAGGCTTTGGATAGTGGCTCTCCATTCGTCGAGTTTCCCCGTGGTGGGAGGAAAGTCGAGGAGCAACTGCGCGAGCGCCAGGGCCTCTGCTGGCGTCGGTGGCAGCGAAACCTGCATGGATCGCGACGCGCTTCGACTTCTGACAATGTCAGAAGGAGCTCTATCACGACCCCGCGGTCGCATGCCATTTTCACCAGCGCCTCGGCGAGTGGGCAAGTCTTCTACGTCCCGGGAGTGGGCTCGGGGCTCTTCCCGCGGTGACGCCCGGGATCTTCGGCGTGATTACGCCATTCGTAGCGCGCTGCCCGGGAGGAGCGTGCCGTTGACGCCGGCGTGGGAGTCTTGGAGGCCCTCGCGTCGCCTTCGGGCGGGGTGGCGATGACCTTGGAAGGCCCCGCTCCACCCACGAGGGACTTGGCTCCGCCTTTGGATTTGGCGACGTGTGGCCCGTTACCAGGCGCACAAACATCGCCGCCTCCCAAACTCCGGCTGCTGGGATGGTGTTGGTGTTCGCGAGCAGCGCCCTGGGTCCTCTCTACGACCGGCCCGCTGCTCGCCCGCGTCGGGACGGGCTGCCCGGCTTCCGACTGGCCAACCGCCACCGTCGCCTTCTTCTTGGGCGCCATGATGATGAAGAAGCGCTGAACTAACTGCTAAAGCCGATTCTCACAACTGCGCCCCCCTACCTGGCGCGCCAAAGATGTCGGTGCCGAGGAACGACACCTATGGGATCACAAGAATCCCTACTACGGTTAGCGAGGCGCGGGGTCGTGAGAAGAGCGGATCAAGCAGGTAGCCCACAGTTCGTTTATCCAGGTTCGGGCCGCAAGGATGCGTAAAACCCTACTCCTGCTTTGGTGGATTATGTATTTGTGTTCTTGAGCTAGCTATGGGGCGTGAGGAGCTCCAAAAAGCCGAATCCCTCTCCTGGTCGCCTCGGGCCTCCTTTTATAGGAAAAGGGGTGGCCACAGTGGCACCCAGGAGGTGGAAAGGGAACAGTGATGCGAGGTTATCCCTCGCATTACATGACAAGGCGCATTTAATGCGTCTTGCTTAGGTGTCCTTGCTTTATCGGGGACGGGGGAAAGATCTGCCTCGTCCGTCGCCGCTCCTTCTTGTGTCGACACGTGCCCTGGCCAGCGACGCCTGAGATGCCACGCAGGCAGGCAGGCAGCTGAGGTGGCGCAGTGGTGGGTCTTCACGAAGATCTGTATGCCGCCACGCAGGTGCCTGCCCAGCTGGTTGGGTCGGCAGCTGCATGCATGCGGTGGTGGAGGCTCAGTCGGCGTGGGCCTGATGGTGGCCCTGCGGGTGTCCTCCGCAAGGGTCTTGCCAGGGCCCCGACAAGGGTCTTGCCGAGGCGCCTGTTGTCATCCCCGGAAAGGCGCTTGTCGGGGGCCTTGTGGTCTTCCTCGGCTAGGATCCCGCCAAGGGTTGTCGTCTCCTTAGTGCGTATCCGGTCTTGAATGTCTTCACAAAGATCTGCATGTCGCCACGGGGATGTCTTCCGAATCCTTGCCCTTTGGGGGCAGTGGACTCAAGGGTGATTCGCTCCGTAGGCGCGGGACAAGTCGACGCGGCAAGGGTCTTGCCGGGGCTGCTAGAACTGTCTCCCGGCAAGGATCTTGCCGGGGGAGTCCGCTTCGTCCCCTTTGTTCTTTGTGGTCTTGGTCTTGGCGTTGAAGTTCTCTCGAGCTTCGGTCTTACCCTGGCTCACCTCCCTTGCCTTGCTTGGTGTGGTGGTGCCCGTGGCTCAGACTGCCCGTGCACAGTTATAGGGGTACAAAAAGTGTACCCCTCTTTTTGTACACCAACAACATTCATATGCAAAGTCTTTACTTTCCGCTGCTCAACTCTTAGACTTGCATGTGTAGGGTGTTCTTGACTTGGTAGAATTGCTAAAACTTGCCCACAACTAAAATTTGGAAAAGTATAAGTTTTTATTTGGTCAAGTAGTCTAATCACCCCCCTCTAAACATACTTTTGATCCTACAACTTCCAGCTCTCTTTCTTATAATTTGAAGAAGTCATTTTATCCTCTGTCATGAAAATCATTGAGTTGCATAAAGTTTCTGGTTTGAATTGTTTTCAAATGAAGTTAAAATATTTTCAAAACCCCTTTTCATTTCTAATGGAAGAAGTCATGTCATCTTCACTCTAGAGTTTTTTATGAAATCAAACTGAATTCATGGAAACCAAAGTAAAAAAATGCAAGAATGAATATTTGGGAAAGTCCATTTATTCCCTCTCATTTAACTTTCAAAATGTTTCAAATTTCCCCTCAATTTCAAACAAAAATCACACAAGCAATCATTATTACTTAATTAGTATAACATTCCAAAATTTAGAATTTTGGGATGTTACAAAACCCTAGCCACTGCCATTTCCATCTCCATAGCCATGTCCGCCACCATAGTTCTCTTGCATCTAGTTCATACTTGTAATCATGCATCGCACAAGGCATCCATTGTAAGACATATTGCAATAAATCAATCTCAGGATGTTTTCTTCAATGCTTTCTTCTCGCAATATAATCTCCATGTGTTAGTAGTTCGGTAAGGTATGGGTTGAGGCATGAGCCTTACAACCCAAGGTATTTTTGAGGAGATCAATGGAAGACTTTGACATAATGTTCCGTATGTGTGAAATAAAATTGTTCCGTGAAGATGTCTCTGGTTTTGTCCGTGATCTTCATCCCTTTAGGCACCCAGGATCATGCAGATCGAGCACCGGTTAGACTAGGAGCAAGGAGACAGTGAAGTGGTGTACCAAACACCAGTGACAGGAAGATTTAGTAGGGTAACATGGATCATATCCTTGGGGATAAATGAGGTGTAGTCATTAAACGCCCAAAGCTCTTGTCTGATTTCATGATCTTAATTATCGAGGCAACCCCGCGCGACGGATAGGGTCTGAAGTAGGACAACTGATTATTGATGCAGGACTCATGTCGGTCAAGATGTTATTTGGACACATCCCCACTTCGATCCGTTACAAGCACATCCCAATGGGTGACTTCCAGCGCAAAATTAATATCCTATTTGATCCTTGCGCAAATGCAAGGTTGTAAGCATTAAGACCTCATACACGTAGATCTTTTATTATAAGTGTTTGAACCACTATTTGCTTGTTGATCTGGTCAAAAGCTGGATTTGACACTTTGACAAAAGCTTGTTGGAGACCATTGCCTCAAGGGAATCTTCCTCTCATGGGTTTGATAACCCAGGGTCACCTCTTGGGAAATAGGTGTGGGATACTCTTTTCTATCCTAATATCGGATCAATAAATGGATGTATCACACATGCATTTGATGATGAAATTCGGTGAACTATGCAAACGTTGTCGCTACTCCATGCTCTGGCACAACATTTTCACCCTGAAATTGAAACACTTAGTCATATATTTGATCCGCATGCTCATCATCTACGATCATGTTTTGCATGATCACACAAGCAGCCATCACCTCCCACAACTTCTTGGTGCTCCAAGTTCTAGCAGGATACTAAATGATGCCCCATTGGGATTAAAGAACACTGAAAGCATGCTTCACATCCTTTCTAGCACTCTATTGTTCTTGGGCAAATCTCTTCCTCTTCTCTCCTATCGGGTTGGGTATTGTCTTGACAAGAGTACTCCACTCATGATAGATACCATCAGCTAGGTAGTATCCTTTGTTGTAGTGGTGTCTATTGATCTAAACATTGACCTTTGGTTAGTTGCCTTCTGCAAGCCTTGTGAACACCGGAGAGCGCTGAAACACATTGATGTCATTGTGAGAGCCGGCCATGCCAAAGAAGAGTGCCAAATCAAGAGATCTTGTGAAGCCACAGCCTCAAGTCTGACGGTGCAAGCTTTCACATGGCCCCTATACTTCCCCTGCCATGCAGAAAGGCGGTTCTTTCACACCCAGTGCATACAATCTATGCTACCAAGCATCCCCGGAAAACCCCTAGAAGCATTGATCACTAACAATCGGGTTGTATCTGCAGAAGTTGGCTCTCACAAGTACTCCAGGACAAATACTACTTATACGTCTCCGTCGTATCCATAATTTTATATTGTTCCGTGCCAATATTATACAACTTTCATATACTTTTGGCAACTTTTATACTATTTTGGGACTAACATATTGATCCAGTGCCCAGTGCCAGTTCCTGTTTGTTGCATGTTTTTTGTTTCGCAGAAAATCCATGTCAAACAGAGTCCAAACGAGATAAAAACTTATGGAGATTTTTTTGGAATATATGTGATTTTTGGGAAGAAGAATCAACGAGAGACGATGCCCGAGGGGGCCACGAGGCAGGGGGCGCGCCCCATGGGGGTGGCCGTGCCCCTAACCCTCGTGGCCACCATGTAAGACGGTTGGTGCCCTTCTTTCGCTGCAAGAAAGCCAATATCTGGATACAAATCATGTTAAAATTTCAGCCCAATCGAAGTTATAGATCTCCGGGAATATAAGAAAAGGTGAAAGGCCAGAATCTGGAACGCAAAAACAAAGAGAGACATAGAGACATATCCAATCTCGGAGGGGCTCTCGCCCCTCCGCCGCCATGGAAGCCATGGACCAGAGGGGAAACCCTTCTCCCATCATGGTGAAGGTCAAGGAAGAAGAAGAAGGGGGTCCCTCTCCCCCTCTCAAGTGGTGGCGCCGGAACGCCGCTGCGGCCATCATCATCTGACGGCGATCTACACCAACACCTCCGTCATCTTCACCAACATCTTCATCACCTTCCCCCATCCATCTATAGCGGTCTACTCCCCCACAACGCATTGTACCCTCTACTTGAACATGGTGCTTTATGCTTCATATTATTATCCAATGATGTGTTGCCATCCTATGATGTTTGGGTAGATTTTCGTTGTCCTATCGGTAATTGGTGAATTGCTATGATTGGCTTAATTTTCTTGTGGTTATGTTGATGTCCTTTGGTGCCCATCATATGAGCGTGTGCGTGGATCACACTATAGGGTTAGTTGTATGTTGATAGGACTATGTATTGGAGGGCAAGAGTGGCAGAAGCTTCAACCTAGCATAGAAATTGATCCATACGGGATTGAAGGGGGGGCAATATATCTTAATGGTATGGTTGGGTTTTACCTTAATGAACGTTAGTAGTTGTGGATGCTTGCTAATAGTTCCAATCATAAGTGCATAGAATTCCAAGTCAGGGATGACATGCTAGCAGTGGCCTCTCCCACATAAACTTGCTATCGGTCTAGTAAAGTAGTCAATTGCTTAGGGACAATTTCGCAACTCCTACCACCACTTTTCCACACTCTCTATACTAAATTTATTGCTTCTTTACCTAAAATAGCCCCTAGTTTTTATATACGTGCTCTTTATATTCTTGCAAACCTATCCAGTTACACCTACAAAGTACTTCTAGTTTCATACTTGTTCTAGGTAAAGCAAACATTAAGCGTGCGTAGAGTTGTATCGGTGGTTGATAGAACTTGAGGGAATATTTGTTCTACCTTTAGCTCCTCATTGGGTTTGACACTCTTACTTATCGAAAGAGGCTACAATTGATCCCCTATACTAGTGGGTTATAATTACTACCACAGCCTTGGAGCACTTATACATGGAGTCTAGGAACGTGGACTCACTCATTCGGACATACTCATCAATGAGATCACTTGGTACTCCGTATGCAAGCATCCGAATAGCTACAGTGCATCTCTGATAAGAGGAAAAGCCAATCTTTCCTAGGTCATCCTCCTTGCACTCGAAATAGGTATCATATGCCAACACCCCCTCTCGGATATGGTAGAACACGTGTCTAGCCATCCGGAAGCGACGACAAAAAATGTTGTGCATGAAGAGCGGATCAGGGGACTGGAAGTAGTCCCTCCAGAGTAGGTAATGGCAGCTCTGTCTGTTGCGATTCAACGCCGGAGTATGCCCTGTGTAGCGATCCGTCCTCAAACAGTCAAATCTTTGTGCAAAAGTGTCATCCCTGGATCGGTAATGCTGACACACACAGTACTTGAAGGATTTATAACCGAGTGCAATCACACACTTATTACATCGAATGTCTCCAAAAGAGAACTTATTACAATAATATGGCTTAAGGCCATATAAATAAGATAATTGCGGAAGCATCGAAGGTAAATGAGTCCATCAACTCCAACGGCATAGCTGAGTGCATGACAACGACCTAGAGCACCTTACTCTTCAACTGAAAAGTCTGCAACATAATACGTTGCAGCCCAAAACGGGTCAGCACATGGAATATGTGATGACCCACAAGTGTAGGGGATCTATTGTAGTCCTTTCAATAAGTAAGATTGTCGAACCCAACGAGGAGCAGAAGGAAATGATAAGCAGTTTTCAGTAAGGTATTCTCTGTAGCACTGAAATTATCGGTAACAGATAGTTTTGTGATAAGGTAATTTGTAACAGGTAACAAGTAATAAAAGTAAATAAGGTGCAGCACGATGGCCCAATCCTTTTTGTAGCAAAAGACAAGCCTGGACAAACTCTTATATAAAGGAAAGCACTCCCGAGGACACATGGGAATTATCGCCAAGCTAGTTTTCAACACGTTCATATGATTCGTGTACGGTACTTTGATAATTTGATATGTGGGTGGACCGGTGCTTGGGTACTGCCCTTCCTTGGACAAGCATCCCACTTATGATTATCCCCTATTTCAAGCATCCGCAACTACAAAAGAAGTATTAAGGTAAACCTAACCATAGCATGAAACATATGGATCCAAATCAGCCCCTGTACGAAGCAACTCATAAACTAGGGTTTAAGCTTATGTCACTCTAGCAACCCATCATCTACTTATTACTCCCCAATGCCTTCCTCTAGGCCCAAACAATGGTGAAGTGTAATGTAGTCGACGTTCATATGACACCACTAGCGGAAAGACAACATACATCTCATCAAAATATCCAACGAATACCAAATTCACATGACTACTAATAGCAAGACTTCTCCCATGTCCTCAGGAACAAACTTAACTACTCACAAAGCATATTCATGTTCATAATCAGAGGGGTATTAATATGCATATAGGATCTGAACATATGATCTTCCACCAAATAAACCAACTAGCATCAACTACAAGGAGTAATCAACACTACTAGCAACCCATAGGTACCAATCCCAGACTTAGAGATTAGAATTGGATACAAGAGATAAACTAGGGTTTGAGATGAGATGGTGCTGGTGAATATGTTGATGGAGATTGACCCCCTCCCGATGAGAGGATCGATGGTGATGACGATGGTGATGATTTCCCCCTCCTCGAGGGAAGTTTCCCCGGCAGAACAGCTCCGCCAGAGCCCTAGATTGGTTCCGCCAAGGTTCCGCCTCGTGGCAGCGGAGTTTTGTCCCGTAAGTTTGCTTATGATTTTTTTCCGGACGAAAGACCTCATATAGCAGAAGATGGGCATCAGAGGGCTGCCAGGGGGCCCACGAGACAGGGGCGTGCCCAGGGGGTAGAGCGCGCCCCCCACCCTCGTGGATGGTGGGTCGCCCCCCTCTGGTACTTCTTTCACCCAATATTTTTTATATATTCTGAAACGTGCTCCCGTGAAGTTTCAGGACTTTTGGAGTTGTGTAGAATAGGTCTCTAATATTTGCTCCTTTTCCAGCCCAGGATTCCAGCTGCCGGCATTCTCCCTCTTCATGTAAACCTTGTAAAATAAGAGAGAATAGGCATAAGTCTTGTGACATAACGTGTAATAGTAGCCCATATGCAATAAATATTGATATAAAAGCATGATGCAAAATGGACGTTTCAATATGCTGGCAAAATAACACTGTAGAGCAATGAACAAGGTAAATGCTAACACTACATGCATATATGGCTGGTGGAGGCTCTATGGCTATCATAATTTTGCGTAAGCCAATTTTTCCCTACTGCAAAGGATTATAATTTATTTAACTAAAAAGTTGGTTGATAAACATTGAGAATGGAAACCCCATCTCAATCCCAATTAAATAGTAATTAACAACCCAACAAAATTAATTAAGAGTGTTGAGATCATATCAATAATTGAAGAACCAGATACTCAAAATGTCCATAACCGGGGACACGGATAACCATGATTAGTTTGTACACTCTGCAGAGGTTTGCACACTTTTCCCCACAAGACTCGATCTCCTCTGTTGGGGTTCTCGCACTACATGATGTTTGAGAAACGGATGGCCGAGACACAGTCTTTCCGAAGAGGTCTCATTAACCGATAGATAGATCGATACACCTACAATCCCCTACATCTACTAGCCCATCATGGAAAGGATTCCCACAACTTACTCAACTATGTCAGAGCCCATAATGGCTTGTGGCTGCACACGGAAGTTTCTAGCATGAATAATATTATGATCCCTTTGAGCCTGGGTGGCGAACCATAGGATGATCACACGGAATTCCCTGGGATCTCCTTGGATAACACTGGATTCCCCACGTTCCCACAAACAATCCACCCAGATGTGTGTTAAAGTAGCCACCTTAAATAAACCCTTAGTTCATAATAATACTCACAACTGTCATGAATCACTCAAACCAAACCACGTCTACGAGCATAACATAGCAGTGTAAGCATAACGTAGTAACTCCCAGGGTTTAAATAAAGGACAATAGGTTCTACCTCATCAACTACTTACCAATACCCACATGTTATCAAATCCTCGCGGCTCGAGCTGGCGGCGTGGGTGGCGGCTAGGGATGAGAGGAGAGGCGGGGTGGACGGCGCGGTATTTAAGGAGGGGATGGCGTCATGGCTTGGGGAGGGGGCCGGCGCGAGCGGGAGTTCGGGTCGGACTCTCCACGGCGTCCACGCCACGCATGGCGGCACGCGGGAGGAAGGCGGCGGCGGGAGCTGGGCTACGGCCTTCTCGGCTGGGCCTTCGGCCCAGTCAGGCGGGAAAGATTTTTCTTTAAAAAAAATTCTGCTGAAAAATAAAATCATAATAAAATATAAAAAAATTCTTAAAATGCCAAAAACAATTTTCACCGTCTAAATAAAATATTTAGAACAAAGTGAACATTTTTCTGGCCTAAAATGCAATTTTGAAAAATGCATATTTTTCTAATTCAAATAAAATAACAATGAAATTCCAAATATAATATTTATTTGATTTTAACATTTTTCCTCCAATATTCCCCCCTTATTTTGGAGAAGTCATTTTATCTCCACTCATTTATTTTAATATTGGAAATATTTTGGAGAGAAAAAATATTAAAACCAAAATGATCCTCTTTTCCAATTTAAGAAAATTCAAATATGAAAATAAATGAAATCCCCAACTCTCTCCGTGGGTCCTTGAGTTGCTTAAGATTTCTAGGATCACAAACAAAATGCAAATAAAATATGATATGCACATGATGATCTATGTATAACATCTAAATTGAAAAATTGGGATGTTACAAACCTACCCCCCTTAAGATGAATCTCGCCCTCGAGATTCAGGTTGGCTAGAAAATAGGTGCGGGTGGTCTTTCCATAGGTCTTCCTCTTGTTCCCAGGTGGCTTTATCCTCGGTATGGTGGCTCCACGGAACTTTGCAAAATTTGATAACCTTGTTGCGTGTAACTCGGCTGGCAACTCCAACTGAATTGCTTCCAGGGGCACTGTATCTCTCAGAGGAATATCAACCATCTCTACATGACACTTCTTCAAATGGGAAACGTGAAACACATCATGAACTCCTCACAATCCTTTGGGTAACTCCAACTTGTAGGCCACTTCTCCGATACGTTCCAAAACTCGGTATGGTCCTACAAATCTCAGGGTTTCCCTTAACTCCAAATCGTTTAAATCCTCGTAGAGGTGACACACGAATATATGCTCTGTGTCCGATCTCATAGACTACCTCCTTGCCTTTAGAGTCTGCATAACTCTTCTTCCTGGAATGAGCTACCTTTAGTCTGTCGCGAATCAACTTAACCTTCTCTTTGGACTCCTTGATCAGGTCCGGTCCAAACAACTGGCGGTCTCCAACTTCATCCCACATCAACGGTGTCCTGCACCTTCTCCCATACAAAGCTTCAAAAAGTGCCATCTTCAAACTAGCTTGATAATTGTTGTTGTATGAGAACTCCGCGTAAGGTAAATTATCATCCCAACTGGATCCATAATCTAGTGCACATCCTCTCAACATATCCTCCAGAATCTGATTGACTCTCTCGGTCTGTCCATCTGTCTGCTGATGAAAGGCTGTACTGAACTCTAGCCTGGTACCCAAAGTCTGGTGCAACTGGTTCCAAAACTTTGAAGTGAACTGTTTTCCTCTATCTGAAACGATGGTCCTCGAAACCCCATGCAGACATACGATCCTGGTCATATATATCTTGGCCAACTTCGCACTCGTATAGGTGGTTTTCACTGGGGTAAAGTGAGCCACTTTGGTCAAATGATCCACTACTACCCAGATAGAATGATATCCCGATCGGGTCCTGGGTAATCCGGTGATAAAATCCATGTCGAGCTTGTCCCACTTCCATTCGGGTATCGGCATGGGCTGCAGTAATCCAGCTGGCTTCTGATGTTCTGCCTTCACTCTCTGACATACATCACACACGACTACATACTCGGCAATATCCCTCTTCATACCAATCCACCAGAAATTCTCCGTCAAATCCAAATACATCTTGGTGTTTCCGGGGTGTATCGAGTATGGCGAGTCATGAGCTTCCTGAAGTATTAACTCCCTGATCTCTGCATTATTGGGTACGTATACACGGTCCTCAAACCATAAGGTTTTGTGCTCATCCTCTTGAAAACCCTTGGCTTGTCCTTTACTCATTTTCTCCTTTATCTCAGCAATTTCTTTGTCATCCTTCTAGGCTTCTCGAATCTTTCCCAATAATGTTGACTGAACCTCCATTGTTGCGACAAACCCACTTGGAACTATCTCCAAACAAAGTTCCTTGATATTGTCAACTAACTCCTGTAGTAATCCTCCGCTTATGAGGGTATTGACATAACTCTTCCAGCTCAAAACGTCTGCTACGACATTGGCCTTTCCTGGATGATAATGCAGCTTCATATCATAATCTTTTATAAGCTCCAACCATCTCCTTTGTCTGAGATTCAGCTCCTTCTGAGTGAAAATGTACTTCAAACTCTTATGATCCTTGTATACATCGCAGCAGTTTCCAATAAGAAAATGTCTCCAGGTCTTGAGCGCATGCACTACGACTGCTAACTCCAAATCATGCGTGGCATAATTCAACTCATGCGGTCGAAGCTGTAGGGAGGCATATGAAACAACTCTTCCGTCCTGCATAAGTACTCCTCCTAGTCCTAAGCGACAAGCATCGTAATACACTTGGAAATCCTTGCGTATATCCAGAAGAATCAGCATTGGGGTTGTAACCAAATGTTTCTTCAACTCCTGAAAACTGGCCTCACATTCATCCGTCCACTTAAACTTAGTGTCCTTCTTCAACAACTCCGTCATAGGCTTCATAATCTTGGAAAAATTCTCAATGAATCTCTGATAATATCCCGCAAGTCCTAGAAAACCGCGGGTCTCTCCAACTGAGGTGGGTGCCAACCAATCAGTGACTGACTGAACCTTGGTAGGGTCTACTTCTATACCCTCTCCTGATATAACATGTCCAAGAAATCCAACTTCCTTCAACCAAAACTCACATTTGCTAAACTTGGCATATAGCTGATATTCCCTGAGCTTCTCGAGAACTAAACACAAATGCGCCTTATGCTCCTCTTTGTTCTTCGAGTATACCAAAATATCATCAATGAACACCACAACAAACTTATCTAAGAACTCCATGAACACCTTATTCATCATGCTCATGAAATAGGCAGGGGCATTTGTCAATCCAAATGACATAATCGTGTACTCATATAGCCCGTACCTTGTGGTGAAAGCTATCTTAGGTATATCCTGTTCTCGAGTCTTCAGCTGGTGGTATCCTGATCGCGGATTGATCTTGCAAAATACTTTAGCTCCTTGAAGCTGGTCAAACAAATCGTTGATCATCAATAGTGGGTACTTGTTCTTGATGGTCACTTCATTTAATGCATGATAATCAACAACCATTCTTAAAGATCCATCCTTCTTCTCAACTAAGAACACTGGGGCTCCCCAAGGTGACGAACTTGGTCGAATGTAACCTTTATCCAATAACTCCTTAACCTGCTTCTTAATTTCCTCTAGATCATTTGCGGGCATCTGGTATGGTCTCTTCGATATTGGTCCGATGCCTGGCAACAGTTCAATCAAAAACTCTATATCTCGATCTAGCGGCATGTGTGGTAGTTCCTCGGGTAATCCTTCACCACAGGCACTTCCTCCTGAACAACTCCTGAGAGTGAGTTCACTTGGGTCCTCTTCGGCGCATGCCGGGACACATACTTAATCCATTTTACCCTCTAGGGTGGTGGGCAGAATTGACTTACTAGCGCAATCGATGTTTCCTCCATACATCGATAGCCAATCCATGCCTAGTATCACATCCAATCCTTGTGACTCTAGAAATATTAGGTCTGAGGGGAACACATGCCTTCCTATGGTCAATGGGATGTGAAAACATCCACAGCTTGCCATATACTCCACTCCTGGCGAGCTTACTAACATAGGTGTCTTAAGAACTTTGGTGGGCAACTTATACTTATCCACAAACCCCCTCAAAATGTATGAATCCGATGCACCAGTATCAAAAAGAAAGATTGCAGTAAATAACTTAACCAAAACTTACCTATAACTGCATCTGGCTGCTCTTCAACCTCCTCCATGCTAACGTGGTTCACCTGTCCCCTCTTGAAAGGGTTGGGCTTCTTCCCAGAGCTTCCATTTCCATTGCCATTCTTCAACTCAGAACAATCATTGGCATAGTGCCCAGTCTGCCCGCACTTGTAACAGGTGACATGACTCAGATCCTTTTTAGCGAGTGTTGCTGGGTTGGAATGGTTCTGGTTGCTGCTTGCTCCATTCCCATTTCCATTCTTGGGGACACTGTGATTATGCAAACTTCCTCCGTTGTGAGTGTTCCCTCCATGGTTATGGGTATATCCTCCCGAGTTCGGGGTAAAATGAGGCTTCTGCGATGCTCCAGAATTATACTTCCCTTGTCCATATTTCCTTTTGTGACTCTCTATCTGCTGCTGCCTCCCTTTAATCATAAGAGCCATGTCTACCAACTCTTGGTAATTTGTGAATGTTGCCACCATTAACTGCATACTCAGCTCATCATTCAGCCCTTCCATAAACTTCTCCTACTTCGCGGCATCTGTGGCCACATCATCCGGGGCATAGCAAGCTAACTTACTGAACTCATCCACGTACTGCCCCACAGTATCGTTTCCCTGGCGTAAGTTGTGAAACTCATGCTTCTTCATGCTCATAGATCCAGTTGAGACATGTGTAGTGCGGAACCCTTACTGAAATTGATCCCAAGTAACATTGGCTATGGGGAATGTGGCTGTGTAATTTTCCCACCATGAGGCTGCAGGTCCAAACAGTTGGTGTGCGGCAAAGCGCACCTTCTCAGCATCTGTGCAACCTGCAGTGGTCAACTCCCTTCCAATCCTACGTAGCCAGTCATCAGCAACAATCGGCTCGGTGCTATTGGAAAACACCAGCGGATTCAACCTCGGAAAACGGGCTAAGTTGTCAACTGGAGGTGGTGGCGGCGGGTTGTTGGTGTTGCCTTGGTTCTGAACTAGTAGCTGCATCAAGGCATTCTATTGTTGGAACAACTGAGTGAGCTCCGGTGGGAAAACAAATCCAGGGTCACATCTCAGAGGCATCTGATGGGTTTAGAGGGTAGACATTAGAATAGAATGAGGTCTAAAGAGAAAGCACTACCCATATGCACATGAGACAAACACATTCATATCACACCACTCAATTCAAACAAGGGCATACAAGCGATCTAACTACAATTACAAAATACACGGACTACTAATATATACATGGGGGAATACTACTGATAATATGGTGGTCGGTGATACGTCCATTTTGCATCATGCTTTTATATCAATATTTATTGCATTATGTGTTGTTATTACACATTATGTCACGATACTTATGCCTATTCTCTCTTATTTTACAAGGTTTATATAAAGAGGGAGAATGCCGGCAGCTGGGATTCTGGGCTAGAAAAGGAGCAAATATTAGAGACCTATTCTGCACAGCTCCAAAAGTCCTGAAACTTCACGAAAGTTATTTCCAGAATATATAAAAAATACGGAGCGCAAGAAGTACCAGAGGGGGGCCACTCACCAGCCACGAGGGTGGGGGGCGCGCCCTACCCCCCTGAGCGCGCCCCCTGCCTCGTGGGCCCCCTGGTGGCCCTCCGATGCCCATCTTCTGCTATATGGAGTCTTTCATTGAGAAAAAAATCATAAGCAAGCTTTCAGGACGAGACTCCGCCGCCACGAGGCGGAACCTTGGTGGAACCAATCTAGGGCTCTGGCGAAGCTGTTCTGCCGGGGACACTTCCCTCCGGGAGGGGGAAATCATCGCCATCATCATCACCAACGCTCCTCTCATCAGGAGGGGGCCAATCTCCATCAACATCCCTAGTTCATCTCTTGTATCCAATTCTAATCTCTAAGTCTGGGATTGGTACCTATGGGTTGCTAGTAGTGTTGATTACTCCTTGTAGTTGATGCTAGTTGGTTTATTTAGTGGAAGATCATATGTTCAAGTCCTATATGCATATTAATACCCCTCTGATTATGAACATGAATATGCTTTGTGAGTAGTTACGTTTGTTCGTAAGGACATGGGAGAAGTCTTGCTATTAGTAGTCATGTGAATTTGGTATTCGTTCGATTATTTGATGAGATGTATGTTGTCTCTCCTCTAGTGGTGTTATGTGAACGTCGACTACATGGCACTTCACCATTATTTGGGCATAGAGGAAGGCATTGGGAAGTAATAAGTATATTATGGGTTGCTAGAGTGACAGAATCTTAAACCCTAGTTTATGCGTTGCTTCGTAAGGGGCTGATTTGGATCCATATGTTTCATGCTATGGTTAGGTTTACCTTAATACTTCTTTTGTAGTTGCGGATGCTTGCAATAGGAGTTAATCATAAGTTGGGTGCTTGTCCAAGTAAGGACAGCACCCAAGCACCGGTCCACCCACATATCAAATTATCGAAGTACCGAACGCGAATCATATGAACGTGATGAAAACTAGCTTGATGATAATTCCCATGTGTCCTCGGGAACGCTTTCTTCTATATAAGATTTTGTCCAGGCTTGTCCTTTGCTACAAAAAGGATTGGGCCACCTTGCTTCACTTTATTTACTTTTGTTACTTGTTGCTCGTTACAAATTATCTTATCACAAAACTATCTGTTACCTATAATTTCAGTGCTTGCAGAGAATACCTTGCTGAAAACCGCTTATCATTTCCTTCTGCTCCTCGTTGGATTCGACACTCTTACTTATCTAAAGGACTACGATAGATCCCCTATAATCGTGGGTCATCAAGACTCTTTTCTGGCGCCGTTGACGGGGAGTGAAGCGCCTTTGGTAGGTGGAATTTGGTAAGGAAAAATTTATATAGTGTGCTGAAATTTACTGTCACTTGTTATTATGGAAAGTAATCCTCTGAGGGGCTTGTTCGGGGTATCTTCACCCCAACCAGTAGAGCAAAGAGTTGCTCCTGAACCTACTGAACCTACTGAAAATGAAAATGTCTACTTTGAAATTCCTTCGGGTATGATAGAAAAACCGCTAGCCAATCCTTTTGCAGGAGATGGAACATTACATCCTGATGAGCACCTAATATATGTGGATGAAGTTTGTGGATTATTTAAGCTTGCAGGTATGCCCGATGATGTTATCAAGAAGAAGGTCTCCCTTTATCTTTAGAGGGAGATGCATTGACATGGTTGTTGGAAATATGCCCTAGAGGCAATAATAAAATGGTTATTATTATATTTCTTTGTTCATGATAATTGTCTGTTGTTCATGCTATAATTGTGTTATCCGGAAATCTTAATACATGTGTGAATACATAGACCACAACACGTCCCTAGTGAGCCTCTAGTTGACTAGCTCGTTGATCAAAAGATAGTCATGGTTTCCTCACTATGGACATTGGATGTCATTGATAATGGGATCACATCATTAGGAGAATGATGTGATGGACAAGACCCAATTCTAAGCATAGCTCAACGATCGTGTAGTTCGTCTGTTGTAGCTTTTCCGAATGTCAAGTATCATTTCCTTAGACCATGAGATTGTGCAACTCCCGGATACCGTAGGAGTGCCTTAGGTGTGCCAAACGTCACAACGTAATTGGGTGACTATAAAGGTACACTACAGGTATCTCCGAAAGTGTCTGCTGGGTTGGCACGAATCGAGACTTGGATTTGTCACTCCGTATGATGGAGAGGTATCTCTGGGCCCACTCGGTAATTCATCATCATAATGAGCTCAATGCGACCAAGTGGTTGATCACGGGATCATGCATTACGGTACGAGTAAAGTGACTTGCCGGTAACGAGATTGAACGAGGTATTGGGATACCGAC
Source organism: Triticum urartu (assembly GCF_003073215.2). NCBI lineage: Eukaryota > Viridiplantae > Streptophyta > Magnoliopsida > Poales > Poaceae > Triticum > Triticum urartu. The sequence continues at coordinate 597,854,979 of NC_053023.1, read as the reverse complement.
GATCAAGTCTCGGGCAAGTAGCGTACCGATTGACAAAGGGAATTGTATACGGATTGATTGAATCCTCGACATTGTGGTTCATCTGATGAGATCATCGTGGAGCATGTGGGAGCCAACATGGGTATCCAGATCCCGCTGTTGGTTATTGACCGGAGAGGCATCTCGGTCATGTCTGCATGTCTCCCGAACCCGTAGGGTCTACACACTTAAGGTTCGGTGACGCTAGGGTTGTAGAGATATTAGTATGCAGTAACTCGAAAGTTATTCGGAGTCCCGAATGAGATCCCGGACGTCACGAGGAGTTCCGGAATGGTCCGAAGGTAAAGATTTATATATAGGAAGTCCAGTTTCCGCCATCGGGAAGGTTTCGGGGGTCGCCGGTATTGTACCAGGACCACCGAAAGGGTCCCGGGGGTCCACCGGGTGGGGCCACCTATCCCGGAGGGCCCCATGGGCTGAGTTGGGAGGGGAACCAGCCCCTAGTGGGCTGGTGTGCACCCCCTTGGGCCTCCCCTGTGCCTAGGGTTGGGAAACCCTAGGGGTGGGGGCGCCCCCCACTTGGCTTGGGGGGAAGCCACCCCTTGGCCGCCGCCCCCTTGGAGATCCATCTCCTAGGGCCGGCGCCCCCCAAGGCCCCTATATAAAGAGGGGGGAGGGAGGGCAGCCACACCCCTTGCTCTTGGCGCCTCCCTCTCCCTCCGTAACACCTCTCCTCCCCGCTTGCGCTTGGCGAAGCCCTGCCGGGATCCTGCTGCATCCACCACCACGTCGTCGTGCTGCTGGATCTTCATCAACCTCTCCTTCCCCCTTGCTGGATCAACAAGGAGGAGACGTCTTCCCAACCATACGTGTGTTGAACGCGGAGGTGTCATCCGTTCGGCACTAGGTCATCGGTGATTTGGATCACATCGAGTACGACTCCATCAACCCCGTTCTCTTGAACGCTTCCGCGTGCGATCTACAAGGGTATGTAGATGCACTGCTCTCTCCCTCGTTGCTAGATGACTCCATAGATTGATCTTGGTGATGCGTAGAAAATTTTTTAAATTCTGCTACGTTCCCCAACAGTGGCATCATGAGCTAGGTCTATGCGTAGTTTCTATGAAGGGGTAGAACACAAAGTAGTTGTGGGTGTCGATATTGTCAATTATCTTGCCGTTACTAGTCTTATCTTGATTCGGCGGCATTGTGGGATGAAGCGGCCCGGACCGACCTTACGCGTACGCTTACGTGAGACTGGTTCCACCGACTGACATGCACTAGTTGCATAAGGTGGCTGGCGGGTGTCTGTCTCTCCCACTTTAGTCGGATCGGATTCGATGAACAGGGTCCTTATGAAGGGTAAATAGAAATTGGCAATTCACATTGTAGTTTTGGTGTATGTAAGAAACGTTCTTGCTAGAATCCTATAGCAGCCACGTAAAAACATGCAACAACAATTAGAGGACATCTAACTTGTTTTTGCAGCAAGTGTTTTGTGATGTGATATGGCCAAAGGATGTGATGAATGATATATGTGATGTATGAGATGATCATGTTCTTGTAATAGGAATCACGACTTACATGTCAATGAGTATGACAACCGGCAGGAGCCATGGGAGTTGTCTTAATTTATTTGTGACCTGCGTGTCAACATATAACGTCATGTAATTACTTTACTTTATTGCTAAACCGTTAGCCATAGTAGTAGAAGTAATAGATGACGAGACAACTTCAAGAAGACACGATGATGGAGATCATGATGATGGAGATCATGGTGTCATGCCGGTGACAACGATGATCATGGAGCCCGAAGATGGAGATCAAAAGGAGCAAATGATATTGGCCATATCATGTCACTGTTTGATTGCATGTGATGTTTATCATGTTTTACATCTTATTTGCTTAGAATGACGGTAGCTTAAATAAGATGATCCCTCGTAATAATTTCAAGAAAGTGTTCCCCCTAACTGTGCACCGTTGCGAAGGTTCGTTGTTTCGAAGCACCATGTGATGATCGGGTGTGATAGATTCTAACGTTCGAATACAACGGCTGTAAGCCAGATTTACACACGCAATACACTTAGGTTGACTTGATGAGCCTAGCATGTACAGACATGGCCTCGGAACACGAAAGACCGAAAGGTCGAGCATGAGTCGTATAGAAGATATGATCAACATGTAGATGTTCACTGATGTTGGCTAGTCCGTCTCACGTGATGATCGGACACGGCCTAGTTAACTCGGATCATGTTTCACTTAGATGACTGGAGGGATGTCTATCTGAGTGGGAGTTCTTTGAGTAATTTGATTAGATGAACTTAATTATCATTAACTTAGTCTAAAATCTTTACACTATGTCTTGTAGATCAAATGGCCCACGTTGTCCTCAACTTCAACGCGTTCCTAGAGAAAACCAAGCTGAAAGATGATGGCAGCAACTATACGGACTGGGTCTGGAACCTGAGGATCATCCTCATAGCTGCCAAGAAAGATTATGTCCTAGAAGCACCGCTAGGTGATGCACCTATCCCAGAGAACCAAGATGTTATGAACGCTTGGCAGTCACGTGCTGATGATTACTCCCTCGTTCAGTGCGGCATGCTTTACAGCTTAGAACCGGGGCCCAAAAGAGTTTTGAGAGACATGGAGCATATGAGATGTTCGAAGAGCTGAAAATGGTTTTCCAAGTTCACGCCCGGGTCGAGAGATATGAAGTCTCCGACAAGTTCTTCAGTTGTAAGATGGAGGAAAATAGTTCTGTCGGTGAGCACATACTCAAAATGTCTGGGTTGCATAACGGCTTGACTCAGCTGGGAGTTAATCTCCCGGATGACGCGGTCATTGACAGAATCCTTCAGTCGCTTCCACTGAGCTACAAGAGCTTTGTGGTGAACTTCAATATGCAGGGGATGGAAAATACCATTCCTGAGGTATATTCAATGCTGAAATCAGCAGAGGTCGAAATCAAAAAGGAACATCAAGTGTTAATGGTGAATAAAACCACTAAGTTCAAGAAAGGCAAGGGTAACAAGAACTTCAAGAAGGACGGCAAGGGAGTTGCCGCGCCCGATAAGCAAGCTGCCGGGAAGAAGCCAAAGAATGGACCCAAGCCCGAGACTGAGTGTTTTTATTGCAAGGGAAGTGGTCACTAGAAGCGGAACTGCCCCAAATACTTAGCGGACAAGAAGGCCGGCAACACCAAAGGTATATGTGATATACATGTAATTGATGTGTACCTTACCAGTACTCGTAGTAGCTCCTGGGTATTTGATACCGGTGCGGTTGCTCACATTTGTAACTCGAAGCAGGAGCTGCGGAATAAGCAGAGACTGGCGAAGGACGAGGTGACGATGCGCGTCGGGAATGGTTCCGAGGTCGATGTGATCGCCATCGGCACGCTACCTCTACATTTACCTACGGGATTAGTTTTAAACCTCAATAATTGTTATTTAGTGCCAGCTTTGAGCATGAACATTGTATCAGGATCTCGTTTAATTCGAGATGGCTACTCATTTAAATCCAAGAATAATGGTTGTTCTATTTATATGAGAGATATGTTTTATGGTCATGCTCTGATGGTGAATGGTTTATTCTTAATGAATCTCGAGCGTAATGTTACACATATTCATAGTGTGAATACCAAAAGATGTAAGGTTGATAATGATAGTCCCACATACTTGTGGCACTGCCGCCTTGGTCACATAGGTGTCAAACGCATGAAGAAGCTCCATGCAGATGGACTTTTGGAGTCTCTTGATTACGAATCATTTGACACGTGCGAACCATGCCTCATGGGTAAAGTGACCAAGACTCCGTTCTCAGGAACAATGGAGCGAGCAACCAACTTATTGGAAATCATACATACTGATGTGTGTGGTCCAATGAGTGTTGAGGCTCGCGGTGGCTATCGTTATGTTCTCACCCTCACTGATGACTTGAGTAGATATGGGTATGTCTACTTAATGAAACACAAGTCTGAGACCTTTGAAAAGTTCAAAGAATTTCAGAGCGAGGTTGAGAATCAACGTGACAGAAAAATCAAGTTCTTGTGATCAGATCGTGGGGGAGAATACTTGAGTCACGAATTTGGCACACACTTCAGAAAATGTGGAATAGTTTCACAACTCACGCCGCTTGGAACACCTCAGCGTAATAGTGTGTCCGAACGTCGTAATCGCACTCTATTGGATATGGTGCGATCTATGATGTCTCTTACCGATCTACCGCTATCATTTTGGGGCTATGCTTTAGAGTCTTCCGCATTCACTTTAAATAGGGCTCCATCGAAATCTGTTGAGACGACACCGTATGAATTATGGTTTGGGAAGAAACCTAAGCTGTCATTTCTAAAAGTTTGGGGATGCGATGCTTATGTCAAGAAACTTCAACCTGAAAAGCTCGAACCCAAATCGGAAAAATGCGTCTTCATAGGATACCCTAAAGAAACTATTGGGTATACCTTCTACCTCAGATTCGAAGGCAAGATCTTTGTTGCCAAGAATGGGTCCTTTATAGAGAAAGAGTTTCTCTCGAAAGAAATAAGTGGGAGGAAAGTAGAACTTGATGAAGTATTACCTGTTGAACCGGTTAGTGGCGCAGCTCAAGAAAATGTTCCTGAGGTGCCTGCACCGACTAGAGAGGAAGTTGATGATGATGATCATGAAACTTCAGATCAAGTTGCTACTGAACTTCGTAGGTCCACAAGGACACGTTCCGCACCAGAGTGGTATGGCAACCCTGTCTTGGAAATCATGTTGTTAGACAATGGTGAACCTTCGAACTATGAAGAAGCGATGGCAGGCCCGGATTCCGACAAATGGCTGGAAGCCATGAAATCTGAGATAGGATCCATGTATGAAAACGAAGTATCGACTTTGACTGACTTGCCCGTTGATCGACGATCCATAGAAAATAAATGGATCTTTAAGAAGAAGACAGACGCGGATGGTAACGTAACCATCTATAAAGCTTGGCTTGATGCTAAGGGTTATCGACAAGTTCAAGGGGTTGACTAAGATGAGACTTTCTCACCCGTAGCGAAGCTGAAGTCCGTCCGAATCATGTTAGCAATTGCCGCATTCTATGATTATGAGATATGGAAAATGGACGTCAAAACGGCATTCCTTAATGGTTTCCTTAGGGAAGAATTGTATATGATGCAGTCGGAAGGTTTTGTCGATCCTAAGAATGCTGACAAGGTGTGCAAGCTCCAACGCTCGATTTATGGGTTGGTGCAAGCATCTCGGAGTTGGAACATTCGTTTTGATGAGATGATCAAAGCTTTTGGGTTTACGCAGACTTATGGAGAAGCCTGCATTTACATGAAAGTGAGTGGGAGCTCTGTAGCATTTCTCATATTGTATGTGGATGACATACTGTTGATGGGAAATGATATAGAATTCTTGGAAAGCATAAAGGCCTACTTGAACAAATGTTTTTCAATGAAGGATCTTGGAGAAGCTGCTTATATATTAGGCATCAAGATCTATAGAGATAGATCGAGACGCCTCATTGGTCTTTCACAGAGTACGTACCTTGACAAGATATTGAAGAAGTTCAAAATGGATCAGTCAAAGAAGGGGTTCTTGTCTGTATTGCAAGGTACGAGATTGAGCACGGCTCAATGCCCGACCACGGCAGAAGATAGAGAAAAGATGAGTGTCGTCCCCTATGCCTCGGCCATAGGGTCTATCATGTATGCTATGCTGTGTACCAGACCTAATGTAAACCTTGCCGTAAGTTTGGTAGGATGGTACCAAAGTAATCCCAGCATGGAACACTGGACAGTGGTCAAGAATATCCTGAAGTACCTGAAAAGGACTAAGGATATGTTTCTCGTTTATGGAGGTGACGAAGAGCTCGTCGTAAAGGGTTACGTCGATGCTAGCTTCAACACAGATCTGGATGACTCTAAGTCACAAACCGGATACGTGTATATTTTGAATGGTGGGGCAGTAAGCTGGTGCAGTTGCAAGCAAAGCGTTGTGGCGGAATCTACATGTGAAGTGGAGTACATGGCAGCCTCGGAGGCAGCACAAGAAGCAGTCTGGGTGAAGGAGTTTATTACCGACCTAGGAGTCATACCCAATGCGTCGGGCCCGATGACTCTCTTCTGTGACAACACTGGAGCTATTGCCCTTGCCAAGGAGCCCAGGTTTCACAGGAAGACCAGGCATATCAAGCGTCGCTTCAACTCCATTCGGGAAAGTGTTCAAAATGGAGACATAGAGATTTGTAAAGTACATACGGACCTGAATGTGGCAGATCCGTTGACTAAACCTCTCCCTAGAGCAAAACATGATCAACACCAGAACTGCATGGGTGTTCGATTCATCACAATGTAACTAGACTATTGACTCTAGTGCAAGTGGGAGACTATTGGAAATATGCCCTAGAGGCAATAATAAAATGGTTATTATTATATTTCTTTGTTCATGATAATTGTCTGTTGTTCATGCTATAATTGTGTTATCCGGAAATCGTAATACATGTGTGAATACATAGACCACAACACGTCCCTAGTGAGCCTCTAGTTGACTAGCTCATTGATCAAAAGATAGTCATGGTTTCCTGACTATGGACATTGGATGTCATTGATAACGGGATCACATCATTAGGAGAATGATGTGATGGACAAGACCCAATCCTAAGCATAGCTCAAAGATCATGTAGTTCGTCTGATGTAGCTTTTCCGAATGTCAAGTATCATTTCCTTAGACCATGAGATTGTGCAACTCCCGGATACCGTAGGAGTGCCTTGGGTGTGCCAAACGTCACAACGTAACTGGGTGACTGTAAAGGTACACTACAGGTATCTCCGAAAGTGTTTGTTGGGTTGGCACGAATCGAGACTTGGATTTGTCACTCCGTATGACGGAGAGGTATCTCTGGGCCCACTCGGTAATGCATCATCATAATGAGCTCAATGTGACCAAGTGGTTGATCACGGGATCATGCATTACGGTACGAGTAAAGTGATTTGCCGGTAACGAGATTGAACGAGGTATTGGGATACCGATGATCGAGTCTCGGGCAAGTAACGTACCGATTGACAAAGGGAATTGTATACGGATTGATTGAATCCTCGACATCGTGGTTCATCCGATGAGATCATCGTGGAGCATTTGGGAGCCAACATGGGTATCCAGATCCCGCTGTTGGTTATTGACCGGAGAGGCATCTCGGTCATGTCTGCATGTCTCCCGAACCCGTAGGGTCTACACACTTAAGGTTCGGTGACGCTAGGGTTGTAGAGATATTAGTATGCAGTAACCCGAAAGTTGTTCGGAGTCCCGGATGAGATCCCGGACGTCACGAGGAGTTCCGGAATGGTCTGGAGGTAAAGATTTATATATAGGAAGTCCAGTTTCGGCCATCGGGAAGGTTTCGGGGGTCACCAGTATTGTACCGGGACCACCGGAAGGGTCCCGGGGGTCCACCGGGTGGGGCCACCTATCCCGGAGGGCCCCATGGGCTGAGTTGGGAGGGTAACCAGCCCCTAGTGGGCTGGTGCACCCCCCCTTGGGCCTCCCCTGCGCCTAGGGTTTGGAAACCCTAGGGGTGGGGGCGCCCCCCACTTGGTTTGGGGGGGAAGCCACCCCTTGGTCGCCGCCCCCTTGGAGATCCATCTCCTAGGGACGGCGCCCCCCCAAGGCCCCTATATAAAAGAGGGGGAGGGAGGGCAGCCGCACCCCTTGCTCTTGGCGCCACCCTCTCCCTCCGTAACACCTCTCCTCCCCGCTTGCGCTTGGCGAAGCCCTGCCGGGATCCTACTGCATCCACCACCACACCATCGTGCTGCTGGATCTTCATCAACCTCTCCTTCCCCCTTGCTGGATCAAGAAGGAGGAGACGTCTTCCCAACCGTACGTGTGTTGAACGTGGAGGTGCCGTCCGTTCGGCAATAGGTCATCGGTGATTTGGATCACGTCGAGTACGACTCCATCAACCCCGTTCTCTTGAACGCTTCCGCGCGCGATCTACAAAGGTATGTAGATGCACTCCTCTCTCCCTCGTTGCTAGATGACTCCATAGATTGATCTTGGTGATGCGTAGAAAAATTTTAAAATTCTGCTACGTTCCCCAACAATGGTATAGGCTATGTGATGATATGGGATCATGGAACTACAAACGATTGAAATTGGAATTTCATCAGAAGTTTTATCCTATGCATCTTGTTCATCGTGATCGTAATTATATATTAATTTTTGGCCTCGCAAAGGAGAAAGCATCGCTCAAGCTTGGGGGAGGCTTAAATCAATGTTATATTCATGCCCCAATCATGATCTCTCAAGAGAAATGATTATCCAAAAAATTTATGCTCGGATTTCTGATAACAATCTCACCATGCTCGATACTTCTTGTGATGGCTCTTTTATGATGAAGACTATTGAATTCAAATGGGATTTATTGGAAAGAATTAAATGCAAATCTAAAGATTGGGATCTCGACGAAGGTAAGGAGTCAGGTATGACACCTAAGTTTGATTGTGTTAAATCTTTTATGGATATCGATGTTTTCCATAAATTTAGCACTAAATATGGACTTGACTCTGAGATAGTAGCTTCTTTCTGTGAATCTTTTGCTAGTCATGTTGATCTCCCTAAGGAGAAGTGGTTTAAATATCATCCTCCCATAGAAGTAAAAGTAGCTACACCTATTAAAGTTGAAGAAAAGACTATCATTTATAATGATCCTATTATTTCTGCTGCTTATGTTGAGAAACCACATTTTCCTGTTAGGATAAAAGATCATGCTAAAGCTTCAACTATGGTTCGTAAAAGCCATATTAGAACATATACACCTCCTGAGAAAGTTAAAGTTGAACCTAATATTGCTATTGTTCAGGATCTCTTGGCTGATAATATTGATGGGCATGTTATTTATTTCTATGATGAAACTGCTAGAATTGTTAAACCTTGTGCTAAAGTTAAACATAGACCCGTGGTAGGCATGCCTGTTATTTCTGTTAAAATAGAAGATCATTGTTATCATGGCTTGTGTGATATGGGTGCTAGTGCTAGTGCAATACCTATTGACATATACAAAGAAATTATGCATGATATTGCACCCGCTGAGTTAGAAGAAATTGATGTCACCATTAAACTTGCCAATAGAGATACTATTTCACCAACGGGAATTGTTAGAGATGTTGAAGTCTTGTGTGGGAAAACTAAATATCCTTCTGATTTTCTTGTTCTTGGTTCCCCACAACATAGCTTTTGTCCCATTATATTTGGTAGACCCTTCTTGAACACTGTTAATGCTAGGATAGACTGCAAAAAGGATGTTATTACTATTGGTAGGTGATATGTCTAACGAGTTCAACTTTTCAAAATTTCGTAGACAACATCGTGAAGAAGAATTGCCTAGTAAAGATGAAATTACTGGTTTTGCTTCTATTGCTGTACCTCCTAGTGATCCTTTAGAACAATATTTGCTAGACCATGAAAATGATATGTTTATGAATGAAAGAAGGGAAATAGATGAAGTGTTCTTTAAACAGGGACCTATTTTGAAACACAACTTGCCTATTGAAATCTTAGGGGATCCTCCCCCACCCAAGGGTGATCTCGTGTTTGAGCTTAAACCATTGCCTGACACTCTTAAATATGCTTATCTTGATGAAAAGAAGATATATCCTATTATTATTAGTGCTAACCTTTCAGAGAAGGAGGAAGAAAAATTATTGAAAACTCTGAAGAAACACCGAGCTGCTATTGGATATACTCTTGATGATCTTAAGGGCATTAGACCCACTCTATGTCAACACAAAATAAATTTGGAAAAAGATGCCAAACCAGTTATTGATCACCAACAGCGACTGAATCCTAAGATGAAAGAAGTGGTAAGAAAAAAATATTAAAGCTCCTTGAGGCACGTATAATTTATCCTGTTGCTGATAGTCAGTGGGTAAGTCCTGTCCATTGTGTTCCTAAGAAGGGAGGTATTATTGTCATTGCTAATGATAAAGATGAATTGATTCTGCAAAGAACTATTACAGGTTATATGATGGTAATCGATTTCCACAAATTAAATAAGGCTACTAAAAAGATCATTACCCCTTACCTTTTATTTATCAAATGCTAGAAAGATTATCCAAACATACACATTTTTGTTTTCTAGATGGTTATTCTGGTTTCTCTCAAATACCTGTGTCAGCTGATTATCAATCTAAGACCACTTTTACTTGCCCTTTCGGTACTTTTGCTTATAGACGTATGCCTTTTGGTTTATGTAATGCACCTGCTACCTTTCAAAGATGCATGATGGCTATATTTTCTGTTTTTTGTGAACAGATATGTGAGGTATTCATGGATGACTTCTCTGTTTATGGATCCTCTTTTGATGATTGCTTAAGCAACCTTGATTGAGTTTTGTAGAGATGTGAAGAAACTAACCTTGTCTTGAATTGGGAGAAATGCCACTGAAAGAGGCATTGAAGTTGATAAAGCTAAAGTTGATGTTATTGAAAATATGTCGTGTCCCAGGGACATCAAAGGTATAAGAAGTTTCCTTGGTCATGCCGGTTTTTATAGGAGGTTCATTAAGGACTTCTCAAAAATTTCTCAGACTCTAACTAATTTATTACAAAAATATATACCGTTCGTCTTTGATGATGATTGTGTAGAAGCATTTGAAATACTTAAGAAAGCATTGATCTCTGCACCTATTGTTCAGCCACCTGATTGGAATTTACCTTTTGAAATTATGTGTGATGCTAGTGATTATGTTGTGGGTCCTGTTCTAGGGCAAAGAGTTGATAAGAAATTAAATGTTATTCAATATGCTAGTAAAACTCTAGACAATGCCCAGAGAAATTATGCTACTACCGAAAAAGAATTCTTAGCAGTTGTATTTGCTTGTGATAAGTTCAGACCTTATATTGCTGATTCTAAAGTAAATATTCACATGGATGATGCTGCTATTAAATATCTTATGGAAAAGAAAGATGCTAAAGCTAGAATTATTAGATGGGTTCTCTTGCTACAAGAATTTGATTTGCATATTATTGATAGAAAGGGAGCTGAGAACCCCGTTGCAGATAACTTGTCTAGGTTAGAAAATGTTCTTGATGACCCACTACCTATTGATGATATCTTTCCTTATGAACAATTAAATGTCATAAATGCTTCTCACGCTGCTCCATGGTATGCTGACTATGCTAATTACATTGTTGCTAAGTTTATACCACCTAGTTTCACATACCAGAAAAAGAAAAAGACTTTACTTTTGGGATGACCCACATCTCTATAAAGGAGTAGATGGTGTTATTAGACATTGTGTACCTGAGCATGAACAGGAACTGATCCTACGCAAGTGTCACTCCGAAGCTTATGGAGGACAGCACGCTGGAGATAGAACTGCACATAAGGTATTGCAATATGGTTTTTATTGGCCTACTCTCTTCAAGAATGCCCGTAAGTTTGTCTTATCTTGTGATGAATGTCAAAGAATTGTTAATATTAGTAGACATCAAGAAATGCCTATGAATTATTCACTTGTTATTGAACCATTTGATGTTTGGGGCTTTGATTATATGGGACCGTTTCCTGCCTCTAACGGATATACACATATTTTAGTTGCTGTTGATTATGTTACTAAGTGGGTAGAAGCTATTCCAACTAGTAGTGTTGATCATAACACCTCTATTAAGATGCTTAAAGAAGTTATTTTTCCAAGGTTTGGAGTCCCTAGATATTTAATGACTGATGGCGGTTCACATTTTATTCATGGTGCTTTCCGTAAAATGCCTGCTAAGTATGATGTTAACCATAGAATTGCATCTCCTTATCACCCGCAGTCTAGTGGTCAAGTAGAATTGAGCAATGGAGAACTCAAATTAATTTTGCAAAAGACTGTTAATAGATCTAGAAAGAATTAGTCTAAGAAACTTGATGATGCAATATGGGCCAATAGAACTACATATAAAAATCCTATGGGTATGTCTCCGTATAAGATGGTCTATGGAAAAGCATGTCACTTACCTCTCGAACTAGAACATAAGGCTTATTGGGCTATTAAAGAGCTCAATTATGATTTCAAACTTGCCGGTGAGAAGAGGTTATTTGACATTAGCTAACTTGACGAATGGAGAACCCAAGCCTATGAGAATGCCAAATTGTTTAAAGAAAAAAGTTAAAAGATGGCATGACAAAAGAATACAAAAGCATGAGTTTAATGTAGGTGATTATGTATTGCTATACAACTCTCGTTTAAGATTTTTTGCAGGAAAGCTTCTCCCTAAATGGGAAGGTCCTTACATTATCGAGGAGGTCTATTGTTCCGGTGCCATAAAAATCAACAACTTCGAAGGCACAAATCCGAAGGTGGTGAACGGTCAAAGAATCAAACATTATATCTCAGGTAATCCTATAAATGTTGAAACCAATGTTATTGAAACCGTAACCCCGGAGGAATACATAAGGGACACTTTCCGGAACGTTTCAGCCTCCGAAAAGGAATAGGTACGTGGTACGGTAAGTAAACCGACTCCAAAATAGTTCTAATGGCAATTTTTCTCCGTTTTGGAATATTTAGAAAAATAAGAAGCAGTCCGGGAAGGACACGAAGGCTCCACGAGGGTGGAGGGCGCGCCCTACCCCCCCTAGGCACGCCCCCTGCCTCGTGGGCACCTCGTGCGCTCTCCGGACTCCGTTTTCTTGCACGTTACATATTTTGGTTAGTAAAAATCATTATATAATCTCCCGAAGGTTTTGACCACCGTATCACGCAAATATCCTCTGTTCTTGTTTCGAGTTGTTTTTCTGACAGATCTTGATCATCATGACGTCTCCAAGTGCCCCCAAGGACAATTTCTTCGATAAGGTCATCAACCCCTACCTCGCGGAAGTGCTGCAACACCCTCAAACCATTGAGATGCATGAGGGGGTGCTGCACATCCGTGATGTTGAGGGACCAAGGAGGACCTGAAGTGTCGAGACAAGGCTCGAGGAAATGGAGCAACAAGTTTTCAAGTTCTAGGAGATGGTGGAGCGTGGACTTGACTCCAATCACATTATGATCACGGAGCTCACCAACAACCACAAGCTGGATGCCAAGGACATTGGGGAGGCCATCTTCAAGCTTCACGAGAAAATCGAGCACCTCCAAGCCCAGATCTATGACCTGCAAAATCAAAATTGTGAGTATGAGTATAGATTCAAGAGGATGAGTTTGGCAGCAGATTTAAAGATTCAGGAGACTCGGTCATCCTTCTATGATGGCGAGCCTACGCCTTGGAAGAGGGACGACAAGCCTACATCATCAACAACTCCACCCTCTCCACCAACAAAGAAGAACTGAGTATCTAGTATGGGCACTCCCCTTGGCAACTGCCAAGCTTGGGGGAGGTGCCCCAGTATAGTATCACCATCACACTCCTATCTTTACCGTTTTTCCTAGTTCAATCCTTTTGATAATATTTTGATCTAGTAGAATAAAGTTTTAGTATGATCTAGTTTTGAGATTTGCCTTATGATCCTTCTATGTAATCGAGTCCATGAGCTATATAATAAAGATTAGTGTGGAGTCAACGGCTTGATTATTTTTCCATGATCATGAGTGAATAAGAGAAAAGAGAAAGAATAAAAAGAAAATAAAAGAGATCATATGGATCTTATGGAGAGTAATGAGCTCACATATAAAGAGTATTATGAATAAAAGTTGTTGAGAGTTGACAAACATAGTTTTGGTCATCGTTGCAATTAATAGGAAGTAATAAAGAAAGAGAGGTATTCACATATAAATATACTATCTTGGACATCTTTTATGATTGTGAGCACTCATTAAAATATGAAATGCTAAAGAGTTGACGTTGGATAAGGAAGACAACGTAATGGGTTATGTTTTCTTACATCTAAGATATATTATATTGTCATGGATCCTCCAACATGTTGGGCTTGCCTTTCCCCCTCATGCTAGCCAAATTCCTTGCACCAAGTAGAGATACTGCTTGTGCTTCCAAATATCCTTAAACCAGTTTTGCCATGAGAGTCCACCATATCTACCTATGGATTGAGTAAGATCCTTCAAGTAAGTTGTCATCGGTGCAAGCAATAAAAAATGCTCTCTAAATATGTATGACTTATTAGTGTGGGAGAAAAATAAGCTTTATACGATCTTATGATGTGGAAGAAATAAAAGCGATGGACTGCATAATAAAGGTCCATATCACAAGTGGCAATATAAAGTGACGTTCTTTCGCATTAAGATTTTGTGCATCCAACCATAAAAGCGCATGACAACCTCTGCTTCCCTCTGCGAAGGTCCTATCTTTTACTTTTATCTCCTACCTTACATAAGAGTCATGGTGATCTTCACCTTTCCTTTTTACATTCTATCTTTTCGCAAGCACAATATGTTGGAAAGATCCTGGCATATATGGCTAATTGGATGTGAGTTTTCATGAACTATTATTGTTAACATTACCCTTGAGGTAAAACGTTGGGAGGCAAAACTATAAGCCCCTATATTTCTCTGTGTCCGATTAAAACTCCATACCCATAAGTATTGTTTGAGTGTTAGCAATTGTGGAAGACTATATGATAGTTGAGTATGTGGACTTGCTGAAAAGCTCTTATATTGACTCTTTCGTATGTTATGATAAATTGAAATTGCTTCAATGACTGAGATTATAGTTTGTTAGGTTTCAATGAAGTTTATGATTCATACTTGAAATTGTGATTGAATTGTTACTTTAGCATAAGAGATCATATGACAACAATCATATAAGTTGTTGTTCTAAGAATGATCATGATGCCCTCATGTCCATATTTTATTTTTATCGACACCTCTATCTCTAAACATGTGGACATATTCTTCGATTTCGTCTTTCGCTTGAGGACAAGTAAGCTCTAAGCTAGGGGGAGTTGATACGTCCATTTTGCATCATGCTTTTATATCAATATTTATTGCATTATGGGCTGTTATTGCACATTATGTCACGAAACTTATGCCTATTCTCTCTTATTTTACAAGGTTTACATAAAGAGGGAGAATGCTGGCAGCTGGGATTCTGGGCTGGAAAAGAGGCAAATATTAGAGACCTATTCTACACAGCTCCAAAAGTCCTGAAACTTCACGGAAGTTATTTTCAGAATACATAAAAAATACTGAGCGCAAGAAGTACCAGAGGGGGCCACTCACCAGCCACGAGGGTGGGGATGCGCCCTACCCCCCTGGGCGCGCCCCCTGCCTCGTGGGCCCCCTGGTGGCCCTCCGATGCCCATCTTCTACTATATGGAGTCTTTCATTGAGAAAAAATCATAAGCAAGGTTTCAGGATGAGACTCCGCCGCCACGAGGGGGAACCTTGGCGGAACCAATCTAGGGCCCTGGCGGAGCTGTTCTGCCGGGGACACTACCCTCCGGGAGGGGGAAATCATCGCCATCATCATCATCAACACTCCTCTCATCGGGGGGGAATCTCCATCAACATCCTCACCAGCACCATCTCCTCTCAAACCCTAGTTCATCTCTAGTATCCAATTCTTCTCTCTAAGTCTGGGATTGGTACCTGTGGGTTGCTAGTAGTGTTGATTACTCCTTGTAGTTGATGCTAGTTGGTTTATTTGGTGGAAGATCATATATTCAGATCCTATATGCATATTAATACCCCTCTGATTATGAACATCAATATGCTTTGTGAGTAGTTACGTTTGTTCCTGAGGACATGAGAGAGATCTTGCTATTAGTAGTCATGTGAATTTGGTATTCGTTCGATATTTTGATGAGATGTATGTTGTCTCTCCTCTAGTGGTGTTATGTGAACGTCGACTACATGACACTTCACCATTATTTGGGCCTAGAGGAAGGCATTGGGAAGTAATAAGTAGACGATGGGTTGCTGGAGTGACAGAAGCTTAAACCCTAGTTTATGTGTTGCTTCGTAAGGGGCTGATTTGGATCCATATGTTTCATGCTATGGTTAGGTTTACCTTAATACTTCTTCTGTAGTTGCGGATTCTTGCAATAGGAGTTAATCATAAGTGGGATGCTTGTCCAAGTAAGGACAGCACCCAATCACCGGTCCACCCACATATCAAATTATCAAAGTACCGAACGCGAATAATATGAACGTGATGAAAACTAGCTTGATGATAATTCCCATGTGTCCTCAGGAGCGCTTTCTTCAATATAAGAGTTTGTCCAGGCTTGTCCTTTGCTACAAAAATGATTCGGCCACCTTGCTGCACTTTATTTACTTTTGTTACTTGTTGCTCGTTACAAATTATCTTATCACAAAACTATCTTTTACCTATAATTTCAGTGCTTGCAGAGAATACCTTGTTGAAAACCGCTTATCATTTCCTTCTGCTCCTCGTTGGGTTCGACACTCTTACTTATCGAAAGGACTACAATAGATCCCCTATACTTGTGGGTCATCATTCGACTATAAATTTTGATCGGTGGAAGACTCCATGATATCCGCTCCAGCTTCGTCTTCATAATCATCATCACTACTGTCGGGGTTGGAGTCGGTGTCGTCGATGATGATGTAGTCCTCTGGATGGTCGTCATCTCCTCCTGGCGCGGGGTCTCCCATGAATACTCCAAGTTTCTTCTTCAGGTCTTCATTCTTCTCCAGTAGCACTACGATTTCCTCCTCATATCCATTGCATGTAGACTTGAGTTCCACTTCAAGCTCCATGTTCCTGGTCATCACTTTCTTCAGCTCTATCATGCTGGCGCACATTTGGTTCTCCTGGCGGCGAATGTGCTGGTTTAACTCCTGGATAAAGGCTGCAATGGACTTGTCCCTCCTAGTGCTGATCATCTCCCATTGCTCATCTCGGTGCCCACATATCTGGTAAATGGTGTCCTTCAGATCCTTGTTGTAGACATCGCCGATGCGTCCCATGGTGATGTGGTAAATGAGTCCATCAACTCCAACGACATAGTTGAGTGCACGACAACGACCTAGCGCACCTTACTCTTCATTTGAAAAGTATGCAACATAATACGTTTTAGCCCGAAACGGGTCAGCACATGGAATATGCGTAAAATAACACTGTAGAGCAATGAACAAGGTAAATGCTAACACTACATGCATATATGGCTGGTGGAGTGAGGGAGTCTTGGATTAGGGGGTCTCCGGACAGCCGGATTATATCCTTTGGTCGGACTGATAGACTATGAAGATACAAGATTGAAGACTTCGTCTCGTGTCCAGATAGGACTCTACTTGGCATGGAAGGCAAGCTAGTTAATACGGATATGGATATCTCCTCCTTTGTAACCGACCTTGTGAAACCCTAACCCTCTCCGGTGTCTATATAAACCGGAGGGTTTTAGTCCGTAGGACAACATACAATCATACCATAGGCTAGCTTCTAGGGTTTAGCCTCTCTGAACTCATGGTAGATCTACTCTTGTACTACCCATATCATCAATATTAATCAAGCAGGATGTAGGGTTTTACCTCCATCAAGAGGGCCCGAACCTGGGTAAAACATTGTGTCCCCTACCTCATGTTACCATCCGGCCTAGACGCACAGTTCGGGACCCCCTACCCGAGATCCGCCGGTTTTGACACCGACATTGGTGCTTTCATGGAGAGTTCCTCTGTGTCGTCAGCTTTAGGCCCGATGGCTCCTCCGATCATCAACAACGATGCGGTCCAGGGTGAGACCTTTCTCCCCGGACAGATCTTCGTGTTCGGCGGCTTTACATTGCGGGCTAATTCGCTTGGCCATCTGGAGCAGATTGAAAGCTACGCCCCTCGCCATCAGGTCAGATTTGGAAGTTTGAACTACACGGCCGACATCCGCGGAGACTTGATCTTCCACGGATTCGAGCCACAGCCGGGCGCGCTGCACTGTCACGATGGGTATGACCTAGCTCTGCCGCCGAACAGTACCCCAGAGGCCGCGCCTGCATCAGCTCCGATCCTTAGCTCGGAGCCAACTGCGCCAATAGAGGACGGGTGGCTAGACACCGCCTCAGGGGCTGCAGTCTCAACGGCGATCGAGCCGAACAGCAGCCTAATCCTCTGCGAAGCCCGTGACTCCAAGGTGCCGGACTCTTTTCCGGACTCCGAACCGTCCGCGCCCCTGCCAATCGAATCCGATTGGGCACCAATCATGGAATTCACTGCCGTGGATATCTTTCAGCACTCGCCCTTCAGCGACATTCTGAATTCACTAAAGTCTCTCTCTTTGTCAGGAGAGCCCTGGCCGGACTATGGCCAACAGGATTGGGATGCGGACGACGAAGAAATTCGACGCCCACCCACCACCCACTTCGTAGCCACTGTCAATGATTTAACCGACATGCTCGACTTCGACTCCGAAGACATCGACAGTATGGACGACGGTGTAGGAGACGAACATGAACCAGCGCCTATAGGGCACTGGAAAGCCACCTTGTCATATGACATATACATCGTGGATACACCCAAAGAAGGCAATGGCGACGAGATAACGGAGGTTGACCCCTCCAAGAAGCAACCCAAGTGCCGACGTCAGCGGCGCCGCTCTAAGTCCCGCCAAAGGAAAAGTGGTGATACCGGCACAGGAGATAATAACACCTCGGATAGTGCCGAAGACAACAACAATGCCCTCTAGCAAGATTTAGAGCAGGAGGATGGAGGAGCCAGCCCTCCTGAGAGAGCGGCAGACGGAAAGGAGGAGGATGACAATTAGATGCCCCCCTCCGAAGACGAGGCAAGCCTCGGCGACTATGAATTCGCCGTACCAGAGGATCCCGTCGAACAAGAGCGCTTCAAGCGCCGGCTTATGGCCACGGCAAATAGCCTGAAGAAAAAGCAGCAGCAGCTTCAAGCTGATCAAGATCTGCTAGCTGACAGATGGACTGAAGTCCTCGCGGCCGAGGAATATAAACTCGAGCGCCCCTCCAAGAATTACCCAGAGTGCAGGTTACTACCCCGACTGGAGGAAGAAGCGTATGATACGGCTGATCGGCCACCTCATGGCCGCGATAGAGAGGCATTCCAGCTAAAAACTCAGTCTCCACCCCGATGCCATTCAAATAAAAAGGCATGGGGAGGTACGCTAGACCTGCAAGACATATTGGAGGACAAAGCAAATCATGCAAGATCGATCTACGGATCACGAGGGCGCACAACTCTGCGAGACGATAAATGTCACGTCGGATACAGTAAAAGCAAATCCGGTCGGGCCGAACACAGCGGGCAAGACCCATTCGAGCTGCGTCGCGATATAGCCCAATACAGAGGCGCCGCACACCCCTTATGCTTCACAGCCGAAGTAATGGATCATCAATTCCCAGAAGGTTTCAAACCTGTAAATATTGAATCATACGACGGCACAACAGATCCCGCAGTATGGATCGAGGATTTCCTTCTCCACATCCACATGGCCCGCGGTGATGACTTACACGCCATCAAATACCTCCCACTAAAGCTCAAAGGACCAGCGCGGCATTGGCTTAACAACTTGCCAGCGGACTCCATTAGCTGTTGGGAAGATCTGGAAGCCGCATTCCTCGACAACTTTCAGGGCACTTATGTGCGACCTCCAGATGCCGATGACTTGAGCCACATAATTCAGCAGCCAGAAGAGTCGGCCAGGCAATTCTGGACTCGGTTCTTACAAAGAAAAATCAAATCGTCGACTGTCCGGATGCAGAGGCCTTAGCGGCTTTCAAACACAACATCCGAGATGAGTGGCTAGCCCGGCACCTTGGTCAGGAAAAGCCGAAATCTATGGAAGCTCTCACGACGCTCATGACCCGCTTTTGTGCGGGAGAAGACAGCTGGCTGGCTCGCAGTAATAACATATCAAAGAACCATGGTACCTCCGATACCAAGGACGGCAATAGCAGGTCACGTCACAACAAACATAAGCGCCGCATTAATAGTGAAAATACCGAGGATATGGCAGTCAATGCCAGATTCAAAGGCTCTAAACCCGGTCAGCAGAAAAAGCCATTCAAACAAAGTACGCCGGGTCCGTCCAGCTTGGACCGTATACTCGATCGATCGTGTCAAATACACGGCACCCCAGACAAGCCAGCCAATCACACCAACAGGGATTGTTGGGTGTTCAAGCAGGACGGCAAGTTAATTGCCGAAAACAAGGACAAGGTGCCGCATAGCGATGACGAGGAGGAGCCCCGGCAGCCGCACACCGAAGGACAGAAGAGGTTTCCCCTGCAAGTGCGGACGGTGAACATGATATACGCAACCCACATCCCCAAGAGGGAGCGGAAGCGTGCACTCAGGGACGTATATGCATTGGAGCCAGTCGCCCCAAAGTTCAACCCTTGGTCCTCCTGTCTGATCACCTTCGATCGCAGGGACCACCCCACTAGTATCCATCATGGCGGATTCGCCGCACTGGTCCTAGACCCAATCATTGACGGATTTCACCTCACTCGAGTCCTTATGGATGGCGGCAGCAGCCTGAACCTACTTTATCAGGACACAGTGTGCAAAATGGGTATAGACCCCTCAAGGATCAAACCCACAAAAACGACCTTTAAAGGCGTCATTCCAGGTGTAGAGGCCCATTGCACAGGCTCAATTACACTGGAAGTGGTCTTCGGATCCCCGGATAAATTCCGAAGCAAAGAGTTAATCTTCGATATAGTCCCGTTCTGCAGTGGTTATCACGCGCTGCTCGGGCGAACCGCATTTGCTAGATTCAATATGGTACCGCATTATGCATACCTCAAGCTCAAGATGCCAGGACCTCGCGGAGTTATTACAGTCAATGGAAACACAGAGTGCTCTCTCCGAACATAGGATCACACCGCGGCCCTCACAGCAGAAGCGCAAAGCAGCCTCTCAAGGCAATCAACCAGTCCGGCGCTTCAAAGCCCGGACACCTTCAAGCACGCTCGGAGCAATCGGCAAATAGACCGCCTGGCGCGATCTGAGCTCGCGTAGCAATACGGCGGCCACCCCAATCCCAGCCCAACAGTGAAACTCGTGCCACGCGTACATAGTTACACATTAAAAATACCATGGGCACAGGGGGGAGGGGGGCACAACTGCGGCACGCCCCAAGACGCGGCTTAAACCGCACTAGGGGCTTCCCGTTTTGGTTATTTTTTTCAGGACCTTAATCTCTGGAAACACTATCCGGCAGCACTATTGCCGAACACATGATGCAGCAACCAAGGAGGCAGACAGCTACGTCATACCACGGAATTCCCAGGTGGATTACAGTAACGAGCGAAATATTCGATATAATATCATTCCTCAGCTTGCCCTTGGAAGGGACATATGTAACACCCTCGATGCGACTATAGCTCCCACGTGTCGAGGCACGACTTAGAGACATAATCGCATCGAAGGCATATGTCGCAAGTTAGGCAATCTTCACAACATCCCATGTAATGTAAATAATAAAGGGGAGATAACATAGTTGGCTTACACTCGCCATGTCAATCAAGTACATAAATAACATTACATCATCCAAACACTCATGGCCCGACTACGGCGCCAAAATAAAAGATAACCCAACATGCGACACGGTCCCAATCACCCCCAACTGGGCACCACTACTGATCATCGGGAAAGGAAACATAGTAACGTTGAGAGTCCTCGTCGAACTCCCACTTGAGCGCATACGCGTCTGCTGGAGCGGAATCATTAGGCCCTGTATCTAGTGTAATAGTAATCTGTGAGCCACAGGGACTCAGCAATCTCGCACCCTCGCGATCAAGACTATTTAAGCTTATAGGTATGGCAAGGTAAATATGTGGAGTTGCAGCAAGCGACTAGCAAAATATGGTGGATAACTTATTCGCAAAAGAGAGCGAGAAGAGGAGGCAAAGCACGAGCGAGAAACTAGAGAACAACCTGCGCAAACATTACTCCAACACCGTGTCCACTTCCCGGACTCCGCCGAGAAGAGGCCATCACGGTAACACACTCAGTTGATTCATTTTAATTAAGTTAAAGTTCAAGTTATCTACAACCGGACATTAACAAATTCCCATCTGCCCATAACCGCGGGCACGGCTTTCGAAAGTTCAAATCCCTGCAGGGGAGTCCCAACTTAGCCCATGACAAGCTCTCACGGTCAACGAAGGAATAGACCTCCTTCCAAGACGTTCCGATCAGACTCAGTATCTCGGTTCTTCAAGACACTTCGACAGGTTAAAACAAATCCAGCAACACCGCCCGAATGTGCCGACAAATCCCGATAGGAGCTGCACATATCTCTTTCTCAGGGCACACTCAGATTGTCCAAACTTCCGGTAGGCCAGCCCAGAGTTGCCCCTGGTAGCCACCGGCGGCTAACAGTTTGGACCAACACTCAGAGGAGCACTGGCCCAGGGGGGTTAAAATAATGATGACCCTTGAGTCTGCAGAACCCAAGGGAAAGAAAAGGCTAGGTGGCAAATGGTAAAACCAATGTTGGGCATTGCTGGAAAAGCTTTAATCAAGGCGAACTATCAAGGGGTTCCCATTATAACCCAACCGCGTAAGGAACGCAAAATCCGGGAACATAACACCGATATGACGGAAACTAGGGCGGCAAGAGGGGAACAAAACACTAGGCGAGAGGCCGAGCCTTCCATCCTTTACCAAGTATATAGATGCATTAAGATAGCAAGATAATATAATGATATCCCAACAAGTAAATAAAGGTTCCAACAAGGAACGGCCTTCAATCTTCACCTGCAACTAGCAACGCTATAATAGGGACTGAGCAAAGCGGTAACATAGCCAATCAACGCTTTGCTAGGACAAGGTGGGTTAGAGGTTTGACATGGTAATTTGGGAGGCTTGAAAACAAGTGGTAGGCATCGTAGCAATGGCATAGCAAAAGAGCGAGCAAACTAGCATAGCAAAGATAGTAGTGATTTCGAGGGTATGATCAACTTGCCTGCACAGTTGTCAGAGTTGACTGGATCCTCGAAAGCAAACTCAATGGGCTCCTCATTAGCGAACTCATCTCCCGGCTCTACCCAAACAAGACAAACAAGCAACAAGGACACAATCAACCACGTGCTAGGATCAAACATTATGATACAATGATGATATGCTATGCGGGATGCGATGCGGGATGCAAAATGCAAGATATGACAGGAAATGCATGAACCTGATCTCAACTTGGAAAACCAAGTGTGCCACTGGAAAGATGAGATGAAATCGCTTGAAAACTATATAAAGAACACCGGAATCGGAGTTACGGTTTGGAAATGGCAAGCGATTCAAAAATGTCACCGGTCTGCGATTTACAGCAAGTAGTCATCTAAATGCAATGAGATGAACATGCTACAGCACCCAAACATGACAACAAAATATATGGAAGGGATGCATACAAGATGCTTAACAAAAGTCTAGCAATGAGCTACGGCCAATTCATCCATTAACAGGTTCAAACAAGCATGGCAAAAATGCATATGGCAAACAGATTTCAGACTTAGTGAAATTAACACTTGTCTGGAATTTCAGATCAGGTAGCACTCTTTAGAGCAACAAAACAACATGCTACAAGACCTGAACATGGCAAATTAAAGCATGTCATGGAGCTACTCAAAGAGATTAACAAAAGTCCCTTAGTGACCTTGAGCCAAAAGGGATCAGAAAATACAATTGCAAGCATGTGAACATAGCAAAAACATAATCAGTTTTCAGACTTAGTGAAAAACTGACACATGCTGAAATATAACTCAAGTAGGCATGTTTACGAGCTCGATGCACTCACTACGGTGCAAGTTATGAAAATCTAAGCATACATCCATTAAGAACACACAAAATGCAAGCTAGACATGGCAAGAACAATGGCATAGCATGCACGGATCAACTACAACATCATCGGCAAAATTGCAAACAAGTTGACAATCTGCACAGATTCACAAAGTAACAAAAGTAGAGCTCGATTGACTCAATCTAGGTTGCTCCATAATTGCAAACAAAGACATGGATGGATAGAGCACTACAATATTAACAAAACATCCTTACTGATCATCCTCAAAAGAGGCACGGATCAATAGGAAACAACATGAACATATGGCATCATGAGATAAACAGCTCCAGGACTTAGTGAAATTACTAAGTCCCTGAAAACAGAATTAGCAAGTGCTCCACTTTGCAAGCTTGCACAAGTCCCCACACACATCAAAAAAATACATGGGTTGCACCTCTAGAAAGATGACAAAACCCTTAACAAAACACATGTAGAGCATCAGGGCATAGCATGCACACATTAATCATGGCAAAAATGACAAAAAGCTAAACGGAGTAGCCGATCTAACAATTATCTCAAGTACCCCTCTTCTAACAGCATTTCGGGCATCAAGATGAACTCAAATGAAAATGATGCAATGGAATGAAATGATGTACTCTCTGAGATGAACATTTTGATATGCTATATGCATGAATCGGAGCTACGGATGCAAAGTTACGGCAGGTCAAAGAATGCAACATGAGCTAGGGTTAGGAGGGAAAAGTCAACCGAAAATTCCAGATCTGAGATTTGCATGAGGATCGAGGACGGCCGGCCGGAATCTTCGCCGAAGTTCGTCGGAGAGGGAGAAGATTGCCGGGGGCGGCCGGATCCGTACGGGAGGCGAGGCCGGGAGGAGGCGGAGGAGCTGGCCGGCTCGGGGCGGCGCGCTGCCCGGCGGCGACGGCGGCGGGGACCCGCGGGCGAGGCGGCGGCGGTTGATGGCGGGCGAGGCGGCGGCGGACGGCGGGGCGGCGGCGGCCGGCGCGCGCGGCGGGCAAGGCGAAGGGCGGCGGCGCCTGGGGTGGCCCGGTGAGGCGCGGGAGAGGGCCCGCCTCGGGCCTGGGCGGGCGGCGGCGGCGGTCGGGTGCCACGTGGCGGGGCGTGGGTGGCTGGAGGCGGCGGGGCGGACACATCCGTCGGCAGGGAAAAATGTCCGGCGGGCGCGATGATGAGATCTAGGGTTTCGGGGGGAAGAAGAAGAAGAAAACGGAGGGGTTCTTTAAATAGAGGTAGAGGGAGCTAGGAGGGTCCAAATGAGGTGCGGTTTTCGGCCACGCGATCGTGATCGAACGCTCTAGATGATAGAGAAGACTTAGGTGGGTTTTGGGCCAAATTGGAGGGGTGTTGGGCTGCAACACACACGTTAGTATGCCTCTACTTGACTAGCTCGTTAATCAAAGATGGTTAAGTTTCCTAACCATAGACATGTGTTGTCCTTTGATGAACGTGATCACATCATTAGGAGAATGGTGTGATGGACAAGACCCATCCGTTAGCTTAGCATAATGATCGTTAAGTTTTATTGTTGTTCCTTTCTTCATGACTTATACATATTCCTTTGACTATGAGATTATGCAACTCCTGAATGCCGGAGGAATACCTTGTGTGCTATCAAACGTCACAACGTAACTGGATGATTATGAAGATGTTCTATAGGTATCTCCGAAGGTGTTTGTTGGGTTGGCATAGATTGAGATTAGGATTTTTCACTCCTAGTATCAGAAAGGTATCTCTGGGCCCTCTCGGCAATGCACATCATGATAAGCCTTGCAAGCAATGTGACTAATGAGTTAGTTCAAGGATGATGCATTACGAAATGAGTAAAGAGACTTGCCGGTAACGATATTGAAGTAGGTATGAAGATACCGACGATCGAATCTCGGGCAAGTAACATACCGATGACAAAGGGAATGACGTATGTTGTCATTGCGGTTTGACCGATAAAGATCTTCATAGAATATGTAGGAACCAATATGAGCATCCAGGTTCCACTTTTGGTTATTGACTGGAGATGTGTCTCGGTCATGTCAACAAAGTTCTCGAACCCGTAGGGTCCGCACGCTTAACGTTCGATGACGATTTGTATTATGAGTTATGTGTTTTGGTGACCGAAGATTGTTCGGAGTCCCGGATGAGATCACGGACATGACGAGGAGTCTCGAAATGGTTTGAGAGGTAAAGATTGATTTATTGGACAATAGTATTCAGACACCGGAATGGTTCCGAAGTGTTTCGAGAACTTATCGGAGTACCAGTGGGTTACCGGAACCCCCCGAGGGAAGATATGGGCCTCATGGGCCATAGGAGGGAGGCAAGGCAGGCCACAAGGGGGTGGCGCCCCCCATGGGGAGTCCAAATTGGACAAGGGGAAGGGGCGCGGGCCCCCTTTTCTTCTCCCTCTCCCTCTCCTTCCCCCTTTCCCCCTCCGATAGAAGGAAGGAGGGCGAATAGGACTTGGAGTCCAAGTGGGATTCCCCCCACTTGGCGCGCCCTAGGCCGGCCTCCTACCCTCTCCCTCCTTTATATACGGGGGCAGGGGCACCTCTAGGCACATTAATTGTTCTCAGCCATGTGCGGTGCCCCCCTCCACCGTTTACTCCTCCAGTCATATTGTCGTAGTGCTTAGGCGAAGCCCTGCGTGGATCACTTCACCATCACCGTCACCATGCCGTCGTGCTGACGAAACTCTCCCTCGACACTTTGCTGGATCAAGAGTTCGAGGGATGTCATCGAGCTGAACGTGTGCAGAAATCGGAAGTGTCGTACGTTCGGCTACATCTACCGCGTTAAACTAACGCTTCTGCTTTCGGTCTACGAGAGTATGTGGACACACTCTCCCCCTCTCGTTGCTATGCATCTTATAGATAGATCTTGCATGATCGTAGGAAATTTTTTAAATTGCATGCTACGTTTCCCAACAGTGGGATCCGAGCCAGGTCTATGCGTAGATGATATGCATGAGTAGAACACAAAGAGTTGTGGGCGATCATAGTCATACTGCTTACCAACAATGTCTTATTTTGATTCGGCGGTATTGTTGGATGAAGCGGCCCGGACCAACCTTACATAACCACGTTCATGAGACCGGTTCCACCGACAGACATGCAACTTGTTTTGCATAAAGGTGGCTGGCGGGTGTTTGTTTCTCCAACTTTAGTTGAATCGAATTTGACTACGGCCGGTCCATGTTGAAGGTTTAAACAACAAACTTGACGAAACATCGTTGTGGTTTTGATGCGTAGGTAAGAACGGTTCTTACTAGAAGCCCGTAGCAGGCTCATATAACTTGCAACAACAAAGTAGAGGACGTCTAACTTGTTTTTGCAGGGCATGTTGTGATGTGATATGGTCAAGACATGATGTGATATACATTATTGTATGAGATGAACATGTTCTATATAAGTTATCGGCAACTGGAGGAGCCTTATGGTTGTCGCTTTATTGTATGAAATGCAATCGCCA
Source organism: Triticum urartu (assembly GCF_003073215.2). Lineage (NCBI taxonomy): Eukaryota > Viridiplantae > Streptophyta > Magnoliopsida > Poales > Poaceae > Triticum > Triticum urartu. Next base: position 597,827,864 of record NC_053023.1, on the reverse strand, counting down.
TGTAATTGCTTTACTTTATCACTATGCGTTAGCAATAGTTGTAGAAGCAATAGCTGGCGAGACGACAACGATGCTAAGATGGATATCAAGGTGTCAAGCCGGTGACGATGGAGATCATGATGGTGCTTTGGAGATGGAGATCAAAGGCACAAGATGATGATGGCCATATCATGTCACATATTTTGATTGCATGTGATGTTTATCTTTATATGCATCTTATTTTGCTTAGTACGGCGGTAGCATAATAAGATGATCCCTCACTAATATTTCAAGGTATAAGTGTTCTCACTGAGTATGCACCATTGCGACAGTTCGTCGAGCTGAGACACCACGTGATGATCGGGTGTGATAAGCTCTATGTTCACATACAACGGGTGCAAGACAGTTATGCACGTGCGAAATACTCGGGTTAAACTTGACGAGCCTAGCATGTACAGACATGGCCTCAGAACACTAGAGACCGAAAGGTCGAACGTGAATCATATAGTAGATATGATCAACATAGAGATGTTCACCATAGAAAACTACTCCATCTCACGTGATGATCGGACATGGTTTAGTTGATATGGATCACGTGATCATTTGGATGACTCGAGGGATGTCTATCTAAGTGGGAGTTCTTAAGTAATATGATTAATTGAACTTAATTTATCATGAACTTAGTCCTGATAGTTTTTGCATATCTATGTTGTAGATCAATGGCTCGTGCTACCGTTCCCTTGAATTTTAATATGTTCCTAGAGAAAGCTAAGTTGAAAGATGATGGTAGAAATTACCCGGATTGGGTCCGTAACTTGAGGATTATCCTCATTGCTACACAGAAGAATTATGTCCTTGATGCACTGCTAGGTGAAAGGCCTACTGCAGGAGAAACTGCTGATGTTATGAACGTATCGCAAGCTCGATCTGATGACTACTCGATAGTTCAGTGTGCCATGCTTTAAGGCTTAGAATCAGGACTTCAATCACGTTTTGAACGTCATGGACCAGATGAGATGTTCCAGGAGTTGAAGTTAATATTTCAAGCAAATGCCCGAGTTGAGAGATATGAAGTCTCCAACAAGTTCTATAGCGGCAAGATGGAGGAGAACAGCTTTGTCAGTGAACATATACTCAAAATGTCTGGGTATCATAAGCACTTGACTCAGCTGGGAGTTAATCTTCCGGATGATAGTGTTATTGACAGAGTTCTTCAATCACTGCCACCAAGCAACAAAGGCTTCGTGATGAACTATAATATGCAAGGTATGGAAAAGACTATTCCCGAGATCTTCACAATGCTCAAAGCTGCGGAGGTAGAAATCAAGAAGGAGCATCAAGTGTTTATGGTTAACAAGACCACTAGTTTCACGAAAAAGGGCGAAGGAAAGAAGGGGAACTTCAAGAACAATGGAAAGCAAGTTTCTACTCCCGGGAAGAAGACCAAGTCTGGACCTAACCCTGAAACTGAGTTCTTCTACTTCAAATGTTCTGGACACTCGAAGCGGAACTGCCCCAAGTATTTGGCAGATAAGAAGGATGGCAAAGTGAACAAAGGTATATTTGATATACATGTTATTGATGTGTACCTTACTAATGCTCGTAGTAGCGCCTGGGTATTTGATATTCGTTCTATTGCTCATATTTGCAACTCGAAGCAGGGACTACGGATTAAACAAAGATTAGCTAAGGACGAGGTGACGATGCGCATCGGAAATGGCTCCAAGATCGATGTGATCGCCATCAGCATGCTACCTCTACATCTACCTTTGGGATTAGTTTTAGACCTGAACAATTGTTATTTGGTGCCAGCGTTGAGCATGAACATTATGTCTGGATCTTGTTTGATGCCAGACGGTTATTTATTTAAATCAGAGAATAATGGATGTTCTATTTATATGAGTAATATCTTTTATGGTCATGCACCCTTGATGAGTGGTCTATTTTTGTTGAATCTCGATCATGGTGATACACATATTCATAATATTGATGCCAAAAGATGCATAGTTGATAATGATAGTGCAACATATTTGTGGCACTGTCGTTTAGGTCATATTGGTGTAAAGCGCGTGAAGAAACTCCATGCGGATGGACTTTTGGAATCACTTGATGCTTGCGAACCATGCCTCATGGGCAAGATGAATAAAACTCCGTTCTCCGAAACAATGGAGCGAGCCACTGACTTATTGGAAGTAATACATACCGATGTATGCGGTTCGATGAGTGTTGAGGCTCACGGCGGGTATCGTTATTTCCTGACCTTCACAGATGATTTGAGCAGATATTGGTATATCTACTTAATGAAACACAAGTTTGAAACATTTGAAAAGTTCAAAGAATTTTACAGTGAAGTGGAAAATCATCGTAATAAGAAAATAAAGTTTTCACGATCTAATCGTGGAGGCGAATATTTGAGTTATGAGTTTGGTCTTCATTTAAAACAATGTGGAATAGTTTCGCAACTCACGCCACGTGGAACACCACAGCGTAATGGTGTGTCCGAACATCAACCGTACTATATTAGATATGGTGCGATCTATGATGTGTCTAACCGATTTACCACTATCGTTTTGGGGTTATGCATTAGAGACAGCTGCATTCACGTTAAATAGGGCACCATCTAAATCCGTTGAGACGATGCCGTATGAACTGTGGTTTTGCAAGACACCTAAGCTGTCATTTCTTAAAGTTTGGGGTTGCGATGCTTATGTGAAAAAGCATCAGCCTGATAAGCTCGAACCCAAATCGGAGATGTGCTTCTTCATAGGATGCCCAAAAGAAACTGTTGGGTACACCTTCTATCACAGATCTGAAGGCAAGATATTTGTTGCTAAGAATGGATCCTTTCTGGAGAAGGAGTTTCTCTCGAAAGAAGTGAGTGCGAGGAAAGTAGAACTTGATGAGGTAATTGTACCTTCTCTTGAATTGGAAAGTAGTTCATCACAGAAAACTGTCCCCGTGATGCCTACACCAATTAGTGAAGAAGCTAATGATGATGATAATGAAACTTCAGATCAAGTTACTACTGAACCTCGTAGCTCAACCAGAGATCGTTCCGCACCTGAGTGGTATGGTAATCCTGTTATGGAAGTCATGTTACTAGACCATGACGAACCTACGAGCTATGAGGAAGTGATGATGAGCCCAGATTCCATGAAATGGCTTGAAGCCATTAAATCTGAGATGGGATCCATGTATGAGAACAAAGTGTGAACTTTGGTAGACTTGCCCGATGATCGGCAAGCCATAGAGAATAAATGGATCTTCAAGAAGAAGAGTGATGATGATGGTAATGTTACTGTCTACAAAGCTCGACTTGTTGCGAAAGTTTTTTGACAAGTTCAAGGAGTTGACTATGATCAGACCTTCTCACCCATAGTGATGCTTAAGTCTGTCTGAATCATGTTAGCAATTACCGAATTTTATGATTATGAAATGTGGCAAATGGACGTCAAAACTTCATTCCTTAATGGATTTCTTAAAGAAGAGTTGTATATGATGCAACCAGAAGGTTTTGTCGATCCTAAAGGTGCTAAAAAGTGTGCAAGCTCCAGCAATCCATTTATGGACTGGTGCAAGCATCTCAAAGTTGGGATATACGCTTTGATAGTGTGATCAAAGCATATCGTTTTATACAGACTTTTGGAGAAGCCTGTATTTACAAGAAAGTGAGTGGGAGCTCTATAGCGTTTCTAATATTATATGTGGATGACATATTGTTGATTGGAAATGATATAGAATTTCTGAATAGCATAAAAGGATACTTGGATAAGAATTTTTCAATGAAAGACATCGGTGAAGCTGCTTATATATTGGGCATCAAGATCTATAGAGATAGATCAAGACGCTTAATTGGACTTTCACAAAGCACATACCTTGATAAAGTTTTGAAGAAGTTCAAAATGGATCAGTCAAAGAAAGGGTTTTGCCTATGTTACAAGGTGTGAAGTTGAGTCAGACTCAATGCCCAACCACTGCAGAAGATAGACAGAAAATGAAAGTCATTCCCTATGCCTCAGCCATAGGTTCTATCATGTATGCAATGATGTGTACCAGACTAGATGTGTTCCTTGCTATAAGTTTAGCAGGGAGGTACTAAAGTGATCCAGGAGTGGATCACTGGACAACGGTCAAGAATATCCTGAAATACTTGAAAAGGACTAAGGATATGTTTCTCATTTATGGAGGTGACAAAGAGCTCGTCGTAAATGGTTATGTCGATGCTAGCTTCGACACTGATCCTGATGACTCTAAGTCGCAAATTGGATATGTATTTATATTGATTGGAGGAGCTGTCAGTTGCTGCAGTTCCAAGCAAAGCGTCGTGGCGGGATCTACGTGTGAAGTGGAATACATAGTTGCTTTGGAAGCAGCAAATGAAGGAGTCTGGATGAAGGAGTTCATATCCGATCTAGGTCTAATACCTAGTGCATCGGGTCCAATGAAAATCTTTTGTGACAATACTGGAGCAATTGCCTTAGCGAAGGAATCCAGATTTCACAAGAGAACCAAACACATCAAGAGATGCTTCAACTCCATTCGTGATTAAGTTAAGGAGGGAGACATAGAGATTTGCAAAATACATACGGATCTGAATGTGGCAGACTTGTTGACTAAGCCTCTTCCACGAGCAAAACATGATCAGCACCAAGACTCCATGGGTGTTAGAATCATTACAATGTAATTTAGATTATTGACTCTAGTGCAAGTGGGAGACTGAAGTAAATATGCCCTGGAGGCAATAATAAAGTTGTTATTTGTATTTCCTTATATCATGATAAATATTTATTATTCATGCTAGAATTGTATTAACTGGAAACTTGATAGATGTGTGAATACATAGACTAAACAAAGTGTCCCTAGTATGCCTCTACTTGACTAGCTCGTTAATCAAAGATGGTTAAGTTTCCTAACCATAGACATGTGTTGTCATTTGATGAATGGGATCACATCATTAGGAGAATGATGTGATGGACAAGACCCATCCATTAGCTTAGCATAATGATCGTTAAATTCTATTGCTATTGCTTTCTTCATGACTTATACATATTCCATTGACTATGAGATTATGCAACTCCCGAATGCCGAAGGAATACCTTGTGTGCTATCAAATGTCACAACATAACTGGGTTATTATAAAGATGCTCTACAGGTATCTCCAAAGGTGTTTGTTGGGTTGGCATAGATCAAGATTAGGACTTGTCAGTCCGAGTACCGGAGAGGTATCTCTGGGCCCTCTCGGTAATGCACATCATGATAAGCCTTGCAAGCAATGTGACTAATGAGTTAGTTATGGGATGATGCATTACGGAACGAGCAAAAAGACTTTCCGGTAACGAGATTGAACTAGGTATGAAGATGCCGACGATCGAATCTCAGGCAAGTAACATACTGATGACAAAGGGAATGATGTATGTTCTCATTGCGGTTTGACCGATAAAGATCTTCATAGAATATGTAGGAACCAATATGAGCATCCAGGTTCCGTTGTTGGTTATTGATCAGAGATGTGTCTCCGTCATGTCTACATAATTCTTGAACTCGTAGGGTCCGCACGCTTAACGTTCGATGACGATTTGTATTATAAGTTATGTGTTTTGGTGACCGAAGATTGTTCGGAGTCCCGGATGAGATCACATACATGATGAGGAGTCTCGAAATGGTGGAGAGGTGAAGATTGATATATTGGAGGATAGTATTCAGACACCGGAATGGTTTCAGAGTGTTTCGGGTACTTATCGGAGTACCGAGGGGGTTACCGAAACCACCCGGGGGAAGATATGGGCCTCGTGGGCCATAAGAGGGAGGCAAGGCAGGCCACAAGGGGGTGGCGCACGCCCCCCATGGGGAGTCCGAATTGGACTAGGGGAGGAGGCGCGGCCCCCCTTTCCTTCTCCCTCTCCCTCTCCTTCCCCCTTTCCCCCTCTGATGGAAGGAAGGGGGCGAATAGGACTAGGGGTCCAAGTGGGATCCCCCCCCACTTGGCGCGCCCTAGGCCGGCCTCCTACCCTCTCGCTCATTTATATACGGGGGCTGGGGGCACCTCTTGGCACATCAATTGTTCTTAGCTGTGTGCAGTGCCCCCCTCCACCGTTTACTCCTCCGGTCATATTGTCGTAGTGCTTAGGCGAAGCCCTGCGCGGATCACTTCACCATCACCATCACTACATTGTCGTGCTGACGAAACTCTCCCTCGACACTTTGCTGGATCAAGAGTTCAAGGGACGTCATCGAGCTGAACGTGTGCAGAACTCGGAGGTGTCGTATGTTTGGTACTTGATCGGTTGAATCGGGAAGACGTTCGACTACATCAACCACGTTAAACTAACGCTTCCGCTTTCGGTCTACAAGGGTACGTGGACACACTCTCCCCCTCTCGTTGTTATGCATCTTCTAGATAGATCTTGTGTGATCGTAGGATTTTTTTTCAAATTGCATGCTACGTTTCCCAACAATTATACGATCACTGTAGCGCATATTGAGCTCGTACGCCGCCCTGCTTAACTAGTCTGCAGGTTCCACGTCATATGTCCCACTTTGCATTGGGGGTGTGCAAAAATTCCAAGTCTTTTATCCCCACCACTTCTCCACCCCGCTCTCTGTTCCCCTCCCCTTCTCCAAATCCCTAGTTCCCCTATTCTCTTTCCCCCTTCTCCAGTCACCGCCACCGCGTCAGTTGCCCCACCATTGTCACTGCCATGTCCATGAGCTCGGTGAGGTCATCTCTCGGCGGCCGGGCTGTGCAGGTCCCTCTCATCTGATGCCCTCATTGCCGCACGCGTGTGAAGTTCTACCTGTCCAACACAAACAAGCATGAGGGTTGGGTGTTCTACAAGTGCATCAATGTAAGATCTTCATCTTTTCTTCATCAAGTTTTTTGTTGGATCTGTTGGTGTGCTTAAGTTTTTCTCTTTTGTTGGACCTGTTGGTGTACATAGGGTCCTTGTGGTTTCTGGCACTGGGAGTTGGAATACATTGTATATCTTGTTGGTAATCATTTCCTCAATGGGAATGAAGTAGTGGATGCAATTGGCGCTCCAGAGGATAGGAGGTAACAACTAATTCGAGAAAGGGAAGAAAGGGCTAGGCTTGCAGGCATTGGAGCTGGGATATATGACAGGAGACCTTTAAGAAATCTCATGACCAAGCAGTAGGCAGATGCTCTTTTAGGTTTACATAGAGAGATGTTTCTGGTTTTGAATGCAATGATGGGATCAGTCATAGTGTTGTGTGTTATGTTTGGTATCTCCCTTCTGAAGAAATGATGTCAACTCAGGCTTGGTCAGGATGTAATGTTTGTTTAGGTTAAGACTAATGTAGTTGTTATGGAGGTTGCAAAACTCTTTCATTTAGGACATAATGCTTGGTCAGTATGTAATGCTTGGTCAGGATATAAACCTCATTTGGGGATGATGTAATGGCTTTGAAAGGAAGCTGGTAATGATATATGACTTGTTAACCTAAATGTTAACCTTTCTCTTAACTGATGGTTGTTCATTTTCTAATTAACTGATGGTTGTTGGTTAACATTCAATATTGCTGGCTAAAATTGTTGTTGCATCCAGCATTGATGTTGTTGATTTCATGTTGTGCTTGATGACCATGCACTGGTAACCAAGAATGATGTAAAAGTATGGCTGAAAGAAGATCGGTGAATAGGCTGATACAAGTTGTGGTGACCAACAAATAAGAAGTTGTTGAAACTGTTGTTCTTCTTAGCTTGTGGCGACCAGCAAATACAAGTTGTTTATTTGCCAACAAGTTGTGGTTGAAAGCTGAGAAGAAGACCAAGCACAAGCAGAAGTAAACTTCATATTTCAATAACAATACTTTTAGTAGCAAACAAACTCATTGCAGAATATTTTGATACTAGTTCAAAGAAGCCCGTTGCACAATATTTCTAGTCATTGAAGGGTAATTCATGATCAACAATTGATCCAAACTCACAACATGACATCGGTATGGATCAATTGTTACATAACCCACCATTGCAAGTTTGACAGTCTTACATAAAGATAGAACTACATCCTGAGTGAACAAAAGACACCATATCATTCAAACACAGCCCAACATTGGTATATTCACCTGAAAACATCAAACATAGATGTTCTCTTGGCTTTGTTAGGTAGCACTTGGTATTCCTGGACCTTTCTCTTACCATCAGCAACAATTTTTCTTCTCATCTCCTCCTTCTTTGCAGCTTCTCTTTCTGTAGCAGCAGCTTGTCTATCTGCTTCTCTCTGTGCAGCAACAGCTTGTCTATCAGCCTCTCTCTATGCAGCAGCAGCCTGCCTCTCTGCAAGTTTCTTTGCAGCTACTGCTTCTCACTCAGCCTTCTTTTTAGCTTCCTGTTTTGCTTTGTTCTCAGCTGAAATGGCCTTCATTTTCTCTGCAATTATCTTCTTTGTCTCTTGTGCTACCTTCTTATTTAGTTCAGCTTCTTCTCTCCTCCTCTCCCTTTCTTGAGCTACTGCCTGCCTCTTCCTTGGTGCAACTGCTGCCTTCTTCTTAGCTTGCTCATGCCTTTTCCTAGCAATATCTTCTGCTGCTCTTCTCTCCTTGCTGCAAGTAGAGCTTCTTTTTTGTCCTCCACTTCTTTGTCTCTTTGCTTTTTCAATGCTAGAAACTTCTTAGCTAATTCTCCTTGGTGAATGGCGGTTGTTCTAAAGCTTGGCTGTGATTGGTTCATCAAAACCTATATAGCTGAGATGAATGTGGACTCTAGAATAGGCCTTGCTTGAGTCACTCTATGAACTGGCCTCTTCATGAAGTTAAAACAAACAACATTAAACACTAGTGAATGAATGCAATATCAATGAATGCCACTGGGCACTAGTGAGCCTCACCTGCTGCATCAAGAGATCCACCATAAGATCTTCAATAACCGCAATGCTTTCTGTAGAGTTCTCATCCTATTAATACAAAAGTAAGATATCCAAGTTAGCTTGTTTTGACAACTGACATTCTCACAAGAGTGGGCATTTGCTATAAATACATAAGAGTAACCAGGAAATAAAAGTAAGACCTGGGCATTTGCTTATTGACTTGGAATTCCTTCTTGAGTGGGATTTTCTTCTTGAGTTGGATTTGCTTGTTGACTACTCTCCCCATGATTTTCTTGCACATTTCCAGTAGCTTGCATGTGTGGAGGAGGCAGTCCTGCCTTCAAGTCTTGGCAACCCTTCTTGTTGTGATCTGCCTCACCACAATACGTGCAATGGATGATCACACCATTCCTAGACAACTTCTTTCCACCAGTGCTACAAACCACTTCTCCTGGAGCTTTCCTTCTTCTTGTGCATGGTCTGCCTACTTGTGTTTCATAAAGTGGGGGCTCAAGTGGGGGGTGAGGGAGTCCTGGACTAAGGGGTCCTCGGGCGTCCAGCCTGTTATCTATTGGGTCGGACTGATGGGCTGTGAAGACATGAAGGCTGAAGACTGTACCTGTGTCGGGATTGGACTCTCCTTGGCGTGGAAGGCAAGCTTGGCGACCGACTATGAAGATTCCTTATGTAACCGACTCTATTTAACCCTAGATTCCCCCCGGTGTCTATATAAACCGGATGGGTTAGTCCGGAAAGGATATACTCATTACCATAGTCATACAAGTTAGACTTCTAGGGTTAGCCATTACGATCTCATGGTAGATCAACTCTTGTAACACTCATATTCATCAAGATCAATCAAGTAGGACGTAGGGTATTACCTCCATAGAGAGGGCCCGAACCTGCGTAAACATCATGTCCCCCGTCTCCTGTTACCATCGATCCTAGACGCACAGTTCGGGACCCCCTACCCGAGGTCCGTCGGTTTTGACACCAACAGAGGGTCCCTTCATAATTTACGAAGTTCTCAATGAAGGAGCGTACCGTCTTTGCGATGCATCAAACAATCGCCTCGAGCCGAACCCCTGGAATGCAGCCAGACTCCATAGATTCTATGCCTAGCGCCAAACCCCTTGTTCGTATACTCCCCCCTATAGTTTCCATAATTTTTTCTCTCTTTTCCGATTATTTTCTTCTTTCTTGCTTTAACGCTTTGGTACGGCTAGACCGCACACCATCGACACATACATCTCTAAATATGTATGTCACTTGTACCTGGGGGCTTCTCGGATAGAAGTTCTTGTCATTCCTCGAGCATTAAGCTCTTCACATATGAGTTTTTTCCATATGTACCCGTTGCTTTGCCACTATATGCATCGATATGACTTAAGTTTTGGCCAAGCTGGGTTGCCTGGCTCCTGTGCTTATGCCCTACGTTCCTGTTAGTTCGGCTAGGGCATAAAGGGAGCACCTCTGCGATTGTTACTGCCGGGTCATCCGAATGTGTACCTCAGACTGGGTGAAGCCGAAAGCTAGCGTTCTTAAGGGAATATTCAGTCGGTGAATTGAAGATGTTTTCAAAACTCACTCCGTTGTGCACCCCCAGAAGTTATACAAACTGTGGTGCTCGCATCACAATTCGGACATGTACATTAAATGCATGCACACCCGGGGAAAGGAACCCTTAATAGAACTATTCTCTATGGAAGATGTTTCTTACGATATCAATGTAATATAACATAGCTAGCCGGATACAACTTGTCTGTTCAAGCAACTATGACCCCTACGCCTAGTTTTCAGGCATACCCTGGCCTATTCGGAAACACTCCGCACCTTCGGGTCCAGAGGTTGAAGCGAAAAGGTCCGCCATGACAAATGATATACAATTCAGCTAGATGAGGAAAGTACACGGTCACTTGGACTCGAACACCTCTTCCTCTACACCTTCCAATAGGCGGTCTAACTTACAATCCTGTTGGGAATATTTGGTGGCCACCTCTACTTGGTCATATACTATACTAATGGGAATTTCTTCCCCATTCGGCCCTACCGATCCGACACAAGCCATGTGATTAGGATCCAGCTTGGTATATTGCGTCTTCACCATGGCCCAGGCCTCTCATGCACCCTCTCGGCAGGCAGATATCTTCCACTGCCGGATAAGCCGCCGCGCTCCCTTGAACAACTCTACCAGCTTCTCCATGGTTCCTATAGGGGAGTCGGATGGCCATAAAGCCTTGGCTACACTCCGCATAGCCTGCCGAGCTTGCTCGTGCAACCGCGACAGCCCTTGCAGAAGATCATTTGATGATCCGGACACTTCCTCTTCGGGGCGGTTCGTCAATACACCTGCAATTACAGCTATACCAGCTACCGCTACCTCCAAACTGCTATAAGATAAAAGCGTCCACGTATTGAATATGCCGCCTCGCAGCTTCTTGTTCTCCTTCACAGAGTCGACTAGCTGCGCTCGCACATCTTTTAGTTTTTCGCCCAGTTTGGTATTCGAATCCTAGAGTTTCTTTTTCTCTTCAACGACTTTTGTCAATACATGCTCGCCCGCGGCTAGTAGCTTTTTGGCTCCGTGTTCTTCGCTTCGAGCGGCGTCCAGTTGCTCTCGTACTTGGTCTAACGACCCAACACAAAGATTAGAACCCAGATTCACACTATCAGTGTATCATTGTGAATTTTCGATAGAGGAAAATATTATCGAGATGCCTTGTATTTCTCCAGTTCGGCATTGGCAGGAAGCAGCTGGTGCTGACACTTTTCTAATTCCTGAGCTAGCTGGGTATTCCTCTCCGTAAGCACCTGGTTGAACAATGATCCTTAAATCAGTTGTTTCAACTCCTTTAAGTCTCGGGGGCTACTGGAATATGGTTATCATAGTCAGACAAAGCGAATTTACCTGCACATCTTTCAAATGTTGCTTTGTGGCCCTTTTAATCCCATCTCGAGCAGCCCGGATGTATCCATCGGCTGAGCTGAAGGCGTTAAACGACTCTTCTGAAAAGCCAAGGTCTTGTAAAATGGCCCGGCGGCGCCGATGATTCATGGCACTCTCCACTTCCGAGTTGGTGACGGATACATCATCCGAGTCCTCGGCTGGAGGACGGTCTAGCATCGCCTTGCATCAGCCCCCGTCTGCACGGCAGGATTTGAATCCTATCTGCGGAAGTACGGCCGCTCAAACCTCTGGATATAGTCCGGCGCACCTTCTCCTGACACATGGAAAACGGGAAGGTCACGGTTGGACGTGACTGCTCAGGTGCGGGTTGGTGAATTCATACCTCTTCGATGAAGGCACGACTGTGTCTTCGTTTGCTTTCCTCTTGGAAGGCTTGCCCGACGCAGGAGCCGATCTCTTCGAAATCGCCGAACGTCTCCCCTGTGAAGCACGATACAGCGTGGTGGGTGAGGCGGAATAAGAGCACTCTTTTGGAGAAGGTGATTCTTAATTATTTACATGTGAAGCAGGAAGAAGGCCAGGGTAGTCGGTGGTGATGGCCACTTCTGTGCCGTCATAGCTTGTATGGTAAAACACTCCCCCCGCAAGCACCACGAATATATTTGGAACCTCTTCAAACCCAGGATCTAGCTCCCGGTTGTGGATCTCCGGTTGTGAGGCAGGACTATGAAGTCCTTCGGTGACCTTCCGCCAGTGCTGTCATAAACAGACTTGAAATTTATCAAAAGTAATCCAGAAGGGGAATGAGTAGAATAGGGGGGTCGAAGCTTACCCAACTGGGAGGATCATACATAGAATATCCATCTCTACGCCTAATGCGAAGAAATTCCTCTTCCTCCCCTTTAAACGGCTCGGCCAATATTTTGGCCAGAGCGGCGGGGGTATCCGGGCCCTTTTGGCCATAGAGGGAGGCGTCATCCTCCCCATTATAGTGCCACATGGGTAGCCCTCTATATTGTAGCGGCTGAACCCCACACACTATGGAGATCGCCATTACCTCGATTATTGTGAGTTCAGACTGAGAGAGCGTCTTTGTCTTGCTCATAAGCTGGCAAACTTCTGCGCTGTCATCCTCTTCAAGACTCCGAGAACGCCAACTGTGGCGTTTCTTCAGCGGAACGCTCGCAAATTCAGGAAGACCCTTTCGAACTGGGTCGGGAAGCGCGACATCCTCAATATAGAACCATTCGGAAGGCCATTCTTCGGATGCCTTCCTTGGTGTGCCGGACAGATATCCGGTATCAGCGATATGCCATACTTCGGCTCCGCCCACTTCAAATATTGACCCCTCGTGATTACGCGGGACAAGACAAAACAATTTCCTCCATAGCTCGAAATGAGCCTCGATACCCAGGAATAGTTCACATAAAGCGACGTAACCCGCAATGTGCAGAATGGAGGTAGGGGTGAAGTTGTGCAGTTAGAGGCCATAGTATTCCAGAAGCCCTCGGAGGAACGGATGAATTGGAAATCCAACGCCCCTTAGTAGGTAGGGGACGAAACATACTCGCTCTCCCCGGATGGATTGGGGAGGTCCTCTGCCTGAATCTCACCGTTGAAGGAATCTAGCCCCGCTCGAACAGGAACTAGATCTACAGGGGAAGAAATCCCTGCGTCTGCAGCTTCGTCAATTGACTGTGGGACACTGAACACCTCTCCCACTGGCCTTTCTCTGGGCTGGAACGGGTGGAGGAGCTGGGGGTGATAGCCATGCTGGAATGGTTTCTCCTAAGCAGTTTCCGGGGATTTCCTCTGCGTGGTGCCAAATGGATCTAGGATCCAATCTCTTTAATAGGCTCTCTTCCTTGCATGGACAGGGTGTTATCTGCAAAAATACCCCGACCTTCCGCCTTCGCTTGACACGTGGAAGGCGATGTTATTTAACGCACAGAGGTCGAGGAGAGCGACATTGAATCGATGGCCGAAATACATCACTTGGAGGAACCCGCCTTGCAATGTCGAAGACAATTTGTGTGTCGAACACCTCACTATTGAAGATTGGTTCAGGGGCTACTGAGGGAGTCCTGGACTAAGGGGTCCTCGGGCGTCCGGTTTGTTATCTATTGGGTCGGACTGATGGGCTGTGAAGACATGAAGGCCGAAGACTGTACCTGTGTCCGGATTGGACTCTCCTTGGCATGGAAGGCAAGCTTGGCGACCGACTATGAAGATTCCTTCTTATGTAACCGACTCTATGTAACCCTAGATCCCCCCCCCCCGGTGTCTATATAAACCGGAGGGGTTAGTCCGGAAAGGATATACTCATTACCATAGTCATACAGGTTAGACTTCTAGGGTTTAGCCATTACGATCTCGTGGTAGATCAACTCTTGTAACACTCATATTCATCAAGATCAATCAAGCAGGACGTAGGGTATTACCTCCATAGAGAGGGCCCGAACCTGGGTAAACATCGTGTCCCCCGTCTCCTGTTACCATCGATCCTAGACGCACAGTTCGGGACCCCCTACCCGAGATCTGCCGGTTTTGACACTGACAGGGGGACATTCATCTTCTCCCTCTCTTTGCAAGGGTATATGATGTTGTTGTAGGCTTTCTTGAACATCTCCACAGAGTACCAGTCATTTACTAGTTGTAAAGGATCAACTCTTTCATGTCTTGCACAAGCTATGACATGTACACTAGGGACCCCACTCTTCTCCCATCTATTGCAGTTGTATTCACTGTTATGCCAATCCACAATGTAGTCTGTTCTTCTATCTCCAACCTGAAACACTCCATCTCATGCCCCGTGCACATACCATGTACTTGCCCACTCTATCATCTTCTCCACCTGGTTCTTGATCTTGGGGCAGATGTGCCCTGTCATCTTCTTAGCCTCTTGCAGTTTGGTATAGTGCCTTGTCATCAATTGACCTTTGATGCTTTCTAACATGGATGATATAGGAAGCTCCCTTGCCTCTAGGATATATCTATGAAGAAGTAAGAAGTTCACATTAGTAAAATATTCACATGAGTAAGAAATTCACTTAAGTATGATATTCACATGAGTAAGAAGTTCCCATACTTGTTCAAGACCTCACAGATGTTATTCAGTAGGATATCACACTTTGGTAATTAAACCACTTTAAAAAGCTCTAACCCATGTGTTTGGCTCCAGTTCATGCAACCAAGTGTATGCATCCATACTCAACTCCTTCATCTCATTCATATATTGCTCATATTTAGTTGGTGTGCTACTTCTAGCAATCTTCCACAACTGATTCTTTAGTGCATCACCCTTGTGTAGCTGCTGAAAGTTCTGCCACATGCGTCTCACACAGAATCTATGTTCTGATTCTGGAAGCACCTCATCCACAACATTGATTAGTCCCTGTAATGGTTAAACAGAAGCAATCAAACAAAAAGTGTCATAAAGAAGCTCATTGACAAAAAGTCAGAGAAACAAATATTGTACCTTCTGTTTGTCACTCATAACTGACCATGGGGCAGTGTTGATGATTGCCAGATCATTTTTCAATCTCTCCAAGAACCAACACCAGTTGGGTTTGTCCTCCACTTAGACAACATCTATTGCAATTATAAAATTACAATTATTTGGATCTATTCACACAGCACATAGCAACTGTCCTCTATACCTTGTCTTAATGTGGCACCCATCTAGAAAGATGATAGGCCTACACCCCTGAAGGAACCCTCTCTTGCAAGCATCCACACACATATAGGCCTTGTTGAACCTTGCTTGTTCATCAAGTGCCACAAAGAAAGAGCTGTTTGGGTTACTCCTTCTGGTCTCATTGCCATATTCCCATAGAATTTGTATTGCCCTTTATCATCATCGTGTATGATCTTCATAGCCAGCCTCCTAGCCCTCTGCAATTTGATCCTTGTTGGGGTCATGTGCCACTCCTTCTGCACAACCCTAGAGAAGTTTCTCAAGTTCATATCCTGGTCAGCTCTGAATCTCTGCAAATATTTTTGGGCAATGAATGGAGCAGTGAAAGCCTTGCTCTTCCACTTCTTTGTGTAGGTGTGTTCACTTACATACTTCTTGAAAATAAAGCACTTGGTTCTACTGTCATAAGAGGCCCACATATACCAAGTACAGACATCATCACATTTGGCCTTCAATATTTTTCTATCATTCACAGGCAGCTTAACATCAACTCTATTCTTGCAGCAATACTCTTTGATGGCTGTCCTCGGTAGCTCAACTATTTGGAAAACTTGGCCAACATGGAATTTAGGACAGTGTAGGTCCTCTTCCCTAAATGCCTTGAACTTCATGTACAATTCTTCATCATCTTCATCTGGTGGCCATAGATCATCACCTTCAGACTCATATAGTTCATCATTTTGCTTCTCTTTGCCTTTATCTCTAGCTTTATCTTTTCCTTTTCTTTTGCACTATCTTTACCTAACTGTTTCCCTCTCACTTGTTTGTCTTCAGGTTCATCCATGTCAACATTATCTGCATATAGATCATCATCACCATCATTCATGTCATAATCACTATCTATTATGGCACCTGGATCAAAACATGAATCATCTGAATCATTGTCATCATCTGTATCTTCTTCTTCTGCCATTTCATATGTAGAATTGCACTGCCTTCTTGTTCTGGTGGTCACAACTTCCTGCTCTGCTTCTTCTGCCTCAGGTTGTGGTTGTTCTAACTCAGGTTGTGGTCTATCTGCCTCAGGTTGTGCTGGTTGAATCACAATAGTCCCTGCCTCTTCCATATTTGCATCTTCATCATTGACAACAGAGCAGTTCCTCTTTGCAAACACATAGTCACTAACATCATCTGCTGGACTGTCTGGGTAAATCACATATATAGGAATAGGATGCTCTACTTCAACATGTGTTTCTTCATTCTCTGGCTTATTGTTACATGATTTTCTAGGATTGAATACAGGAGGCAGGTGAGTTATTGGGAAATTCACCATCATCCTCAGTAAGGTCTGCATCCAAGCTGTTATCATGGTCCAAATACAGACTGAATGAGTTGTGACCAAGAGACAAAAATGTCAGCATCTGATTAGTGTCTGCATCTCCTCTGATTTCTCTCAAACCATTTTTCTTGATTGACAGGATAGGAATCAAGTACACCTTCAATTTGCTTACCATTTCCCACCCAATCTCCACCACTATGTTCTCAACCATAAGTGAAGACCATGTCACTTCATCAAGTTAATCATACCACACAACATGAGTATTCACATAAGAACAGTTGCTACCACGTCCAAGAAAATATCCTCCATGGTTGATCTGAACTGATTTTTTTTGCTCCGTGCGCCTTGCAAAAATAAAGCATGTACACAAGTATCATAAACATCAACAAGGCACCACCTTTACACCCTTAAACCCATTCTCTGAAAACCCCAAATCAGAACCCTAAACCCTAGCAGAATTAGAACTCCAGTGCGGCTGGTCCTATGTAACTAACTCAAAATTGACGATGTCCAAGCCCTACTCTGATTTAAGTAGGTACAAATTCGTCACAATCAAGAACACACCTAAAACCCTACTCCGAACCCCCAAATCATGCGCAAAACCCTAGCCTACCGAAATATAGACTCCAATGCGAGGAACCCTAAAACTAACTAAAGATTTTTTATGCCCAAACGAGATATTGGAGATTAACACCAAAAATCCAAGACAAGAGGGGGAAATTTGGGACTTACTGTACTTTGGGGCGGCACACTGTCAGGGCGATGAACAGGTGCCATCGCCGCCATGCCTATGCACCCCCCCGACGAACAGGGGTTAACGAACCGCGCATCTCCACCCTCCCTAGCGTGTCCGACGCCGATGAGCCGGTGCACCACGACGATCGCCTCCCTCTCCCCTGTGTCGCACCCTCTACTTCAGTGGTAACGAAGACGTATAGGCAAGGGGATTTGATCCATTTCCAAGGACACGGGGGGGGGGGGTCTGCAAAATGGACGCGCGGACGGCCGCTCCCTGCCACCTGGTGCGGTCGACTGGTCAACACGTGGTCAACAGGCGGTGTACGAGCTCAATACACGCTACAGTGACTGCATAATCACGTCTTGTCGTATATAGTGACCGTATTGCATGTATCCCTAAGTACGGTGACCAAAGTGAGCACACGGCGCAAAACACAGTGACTTACGATGCATTTTACTCGTATTTTTGTATGATGAGGCCCTCCATGCAAATTGTCCTGCGTGTCTCCACCCTTCTTGATCTGTACCATGGGATCTTAATCCAATGGCTAAGGTAGCTGGATAGCATGATCTCACTTGACGTGTTGATCCCATTAGTGTCAAGTTCTCCTTCTTTTGTAAATGCCCACTGTTTTGCTTGAAGAATATCAGACACGAGATACGCTACAAAATTTAGGATACTAGATGATACCCCGTGCATTGCTATGGGAATTTGTTGCACAATATAGAAGCAGGATTTATGGAGTGAAAAAATAGTGATGGGGTGATACAAAAGACATAAACTGAGTACATTCAAGTCAATATATAACTGCATTGCTAATGTGTTTGAATGCATTTTTGAGCGATTTAAGTTTAGCATGGTATGTAAAAAATCAATTTAAGTTTAGCACCAATGAATTATCTTCACATAATCAAATAGTCAAAGAGCGGAAAAGCAGACAAAAAATATTACATACAGGAATGATAGAGAAAGATAGAGATACCTAAGGACCTCATATAATGTATATATGTTGGTAGTATTCTTTGTGTGCAGCCGACGACTACTCATTCTCCAATTTATTCATGCTACCGGCTGCCATGTCACGGTGACCACCATGCTTTGGTTGTGCTGATTCTATAGACAGAAACTTCTGCATGCACCCATTGCAGATGCTACTTCGCTACCATACCTGGGAGGCTGGAATGGGCATGCTAGCTGCTCGACCACAACTCCAGAATTTGTACACCGTACACATACACCCCCAATGCAAACATGTCTGTAACTGAGCTCTAGCACACCTTTTCCACCATGACCTGGGAGACGCACATGGCCATACCCACACAGCTCCTCCAGTCTTCATATCCTTCAAAAGGGTTTTAAATTACATATCAGGCTATGTTCCAATTTAGTTACATTGCTATTTAAGCATAACATATTGCATAGAGTAACGCCGGATTGATTATAATCACATCATCTGCACTGCTGGATGTAACATAAAAAATTAGTTCCACTGTCATGTACAGACGGTGAGTTGCATGGATAGCAGTTAGGACTGGTAAAGCCTATAAGATTCGACGCTATTTTTCTTCCAGCGTGCCCTGTTATTTAGAGATAACACAACTTTGAATAGATAAATAATGTATACCTACCTAGCTACCTCTGATGTAAAAATTTCTAAGGAGCTCGAGTCTCCTCACCATAATCTGATGCTATAGCACAGATGCATGCGCCTCAAAGATGACAGGGGGCCGAGAGTGAGAAGAAGTCAGGGGCGTTGAATGGGTCTCAGTAAACTTGAGATCACGAAGTGCAGGGTGATTACCTTGAGCAGGATCGTAAGAGCAACACGTGAGCGACCTAGAGGAGCAGGTGAGAGAGATTCAGTTGTATGATCTTGACTGCCCAATGTCTCTTCTCATCGCAACAGATCATGGCGTAGTTGTCAAAAAAAATCTGACGCAACGACTCTCCTCCTGACCAGGCCAACGCTCCCGCCGGCCACAACTAGATCGATGGTGTGGACTGAGCTTGATTGGATTAGTCTGAGGTCTTTTTGTTTCCTTTCTTCTTTTCTCTTCTTCCTTGCTTGAGCATATCTGGCGTGAACCCACCTTGGGTACTCCCTGTAGCTCGTTCTATTCTTTCCCCCACTGATCAATGAATTTGGTAGTCAAACTACCAACATTCCAAAAAAAGATCGATGGTTTGGAGGTGATGGTAGCACAGGGGAGAGAGGCCTCCAGAGCCCTGTAGGCCAGGAGAAGAAGAGGTGGCATCGGTGACCGAAGCGGCAGGTGCCCAAGGGATTGGACGCGAGGACAGGGATGGTATTAATGGTGACCCTACATGGTAGGGTAGGCAGGGGAGAGGGGGAGTCAAAGGTGCCGATGCATCCTTTTCCACCGATTTGATTTAATGGGGGATTAGAGAAGATGAAGAGGGAGAGAGCTTCCATGAAGAAGATAGGAGGGATGACAGGAGACACTTCGTGGGAAAATATAACGCTAGCGTGGAGAATAAATAATGGTAGAGTGGTCGGGTAAGTGTGATGCCCGTAACATCCTTTCTATAGTAATTCTCCTGTAGATGTAGCAAAGCTCTTTTCCACGTCTGTGGTTTACGGCTGGAAACATAGAGTGGCCGGGTGTACGTGGGACTGCCTGAGGTGACGTGGCTGGATGTGGTTGGATGATGATGTGTCTATGTTGCATGTTTAGATAAATCAAATAGTGGGGGTGAATTTCTTAAGTATATAGGATTCCATCCGATCCAGTGCAGACTGCAGAGCCTCTACCCATAGAGAGAGCATCTATGTTAAAGACCTTACAGAGCACAGTTGCTGGCCTCCGTCAACCGCACCGGTTCGCCCTGCTGTGGAGGTGGTGTACGTACGTAGCTCACAGCTAAGGCCAACTCCAGCGCACAACCCCAAACGGACGTCCATTTTGCCCGGATTCTGTCCGTTTGGGGTAGGACAATGGGGTCGTGTTCGGGCTTCTAGGATACGGTGGTCGTGCGCCCAATGCACGGACGCATCCCGGCCACATCCTGTCCGCATACACTTTTCTTTTCAAGCCCGTATCTTTTTTTCATCATTGATTTTTGATACATGGGAATACATTACCGAATTTTGACTAGAAAAGCAAGGCCAAAGAAAACAACAACCACAAGAATACATTTTAGAAGATATCCAATTTCCATAACTGCTCATGTAAGTTGGATTAGTGCCTTCTCGATGCATTCATTGTTGATCTGTGGAGGCTCAATCTTGTGTGCTTCTTTCTTCTTCGAGTGTAGACAAGTAGACGTTGCTTCCTCACATCTAGTCTCATGTCTAGCCTCTATTCTAGCAACAAGTGCACTAGTCTCATCTCTAGCATCTATGCTAGCTAAAACTGCACGAACATCTACTAAATTGTGCTCTATCAATATATCGATGTACTCTTCTTTCCAATACCAAAACTTGCATCCATTCTACACAATAAAATTTTAAGTTAGCACAACTAGTCAAATTCGAGAGCACAACCGAAGCTAAAGTAGCACATGCCCCACCGGTTGAGCACTTGATGAACACCCATCCGGGATGTTCCGGCATTGTAGACACGCGGCGCAATACCTTCTTTGGGCAGTCGTCGCACTTAATGAGTGGCAACGGTGCGCCGACGAGCTTTTGGGCCAGCACCGAGCCCGGCCGATCGTCATTCATGTATCTGTCGGCGGACCACCGACGGTGTAGATCCGAGTGGCTAGAGGAGGTTTTCTGCATTATCATTTAATAGAATTCTCTCAAATGGAGAAATGTTTGACAGAGAGTGGCTTGTATACAGTAGCGACCTTGACAAAGTATTTTGTTTTTGTTGCAAATTATTAAAAAGGGGGCTTGTGAGAGGCCAGCTAGCAAATG
Source organism: Triticum urartu (assembly GCF_003073215.2). Taxonomy (NCBI): domain Eukaryota; kingdom Viridiplantae; phylum Streptophyta; class Magnoliopsida; order Poales; family Poaceae; genus Triticum; species Triticum urartu. Next base: position 597,806,554 of record NC_053023.1, on the reverse strand, counting down.
ATGGTTTAAGTGACTGGATTCATCTTGGGGCTAGACTTAAAGAGCATGAATCAAGTAGGGAGCATATCACAAATATAACTGCATGGTATGACTACCGTCTCAGGTTCCAGAAGAATTAAACAATTGATAAAGTTGCTCAGCGAGAACTTGAAATAGAAAAGGTGTTGGAAATATGCCCTAGAGGCAATATTAAATTGGTTATTATTATATTTCCTTGTTCATAATAATCGTTAATTATCCATGCTAGAATTGTATTGATAGGAAACTCAGATACATGTGTGGATACATAGACAACACCATGTCCCTAGTAAGCCTCTAGTTGACTAGCTCGTTGATCAATAGATGGTTACGGTTTCCTAACCATGGACATTGGATGTCGTTGATAACGGGATCACATCATTAGGAGAATGATGTGATGGACAAGACCCAATCCTAAGCATAGCACAAGATCGTGTAGTTCGCATGCTAAAGCTTTTCTAATGTCAAGTATCATTTCCTTAGACCATGAGATTGTGCAACTCCCGGATACTGTAGGAATACTTTGGGTGTGCCAAACGTCACAACGTAACTGGGTGGCTATAAAGGTGCACTATGGGTATCTCCGAAAGTGTCTGTCGGGTTGGCACGAATCGAGACTGGGATTTGTCACTCCGTGTGACGGAGAGGTATCTCTGGGCCCACTCGGTAGGACATCATCATAATGTGCACAATGTGATCAAGGAGTTGATCACGGGATGATGTGTTACGGAACGAGTAAAGAGACTTGCCGGTAACGAGATTGAACAAGGTATCGGGATACCCACGATCGAATCTCGGGCAAGTATCGTACCGCTAGACAAAGGGAATTGTATACGGGATTGATTAAGTCCTTGACATCGTGGTTCATCCGATGAGATCATCGTGGAACATGTGGGAATCAACATGGGTATCCAGATCCCGCTGTTGGTTATTAACCGGAGAACGTCTCGGTCATGTCTGCATGGTTCCCGAACCCGTAGGGTCTACACACTTAAGGTTCGATGACGCTAGGGTTATAAGGAATAGATATACGTGGTTACCGAATGTTGTTCGGAGTGCCGGATGATATCCCGGACGTCACGAGGAGTTCCGGAATGGTCCGCAGGTAAAGATTTATATATGGGAAGTCCTGTTTTGGTCACCGGAAAGGTTTCGGGTTTTATCGGTAACGTACCGGGACCACCGGGAGGGTCCCGGGGGTCCACCAAGTGGGGCCACAAGCCCCAGAGGGCTGCATGGGCCAAGTGTGGGAGGGGACCAGCCCCAGGTGGGCTGGTGCGCCCCCCCCCCCCACAAGGGCCCAAGGCGCCTAAGGGGAGGAGGGGAGCAAACCCTAAGGGCAGATGGGCCTTAGGGCCCATGCCTGGTGCGCCTCCCTCTCCCCCTCCCCTGGCCGCCCCACCAGATGGGATCTGGGCTGGCCGCCGCCCCTAGGATGGAACCCTAGGTGGGGGCGCAGCCCCCTCCCTCTCCCCTATATATAGTTGAGGTCTTTGGGGCTGCCAACACATGAGTTTTGACCTCTCCCTGGCGCAGCCCTACCTCTCTTTCTCCTCATATCTCACGGTGCTTGGCGAAGCCCTGCTGGATCACCACGCTCCTCCACCACCACCACGCCGTTGTGCTGCTGGTGGATGGAGTCTTCCTCAACCTCTCCCTCTCTCCTTGCTGGATCAAGGCATGGGAGACGTCATCGGGCTGTACGTGTGTTGAACGCGGAGGTGCCGTCCGTTCGGCACTAGGATCTCCGGTGATTTGGATCACGACGAGTACGACTCCTTCAACCCCGTTCTCTTGAACGCTTCCGCTTAGCGATCTACAAGGGTATGTAGATGCACTCTCCTTCCCCTCGTTGCTGGTTTCTCCATAGATAGATCTTGGTGACACGTAAGAAAATTTTGAATTTATGCTACGTTACCCAACAAAAGGAACATTGGAGAAAAGTTTTGCTCAGGATTTTTTTGATAGTAAAATTCCTTGGAGGACCTAATATAACATTTTGTGGCAGTAATAGCAAGTTGTACCAAGAGAGCAATGGGAATTTTCTAGGATTGGTTGAAATGTTGGCTGAATTCGACCCAGTTATCAAAGAGCATGTTGACTGCATCACCAATGATAAAATTCGTGATCACTACCTTGGCCCTTCAACCCATAATGAGTTAATAAGTATGCTCGCTACTGCCATCAGGTGTAGAATCATTGAAAAGGTAAAGGAAGCAAAATATTTCTCAGTTATTCTTGATTGTACTCCCGATGCAAGCCATCAAGAACAGATGTCTTTAATAATTAGGTATGTTGAAACATATTCTGCTTCTGTTTGCATCGAAGAATCTTTATTAGGATTTTTGGAAGTGAATGATACCACTTGGCAAGGTCTATGTAATGTTCTTGAAGAGGAGTTGAAGAATCTTGGTCTTGATATGGACAATGTGAGAGGACAGGGTTATGATAATGGGTCAAATATGAAAGGAAACAATAAGAGGGTAAAAAAGAATTTTTTGGAGAAAAATCCAAGGGCATTTTATTCAGCTTGTGGTTGTCATAGTCTAAATCTAGCACTATGTTATATGGCGAAGTCTTGTTGTAAAGCAACAGATATTTTTGGAGTCATACAACGCATCTATACAATATTTGCTAATTCTACTAAACGATGGCAAATTCTCAAAGATAACTTGAAGAAGTTGACTGTCAAGTCATTGTCATCTACTCGTTGGGAGAGTCATGTTGAGAGTGTTAAGGCTATAAGGATTCAAATGCCAGAAATAAGGGAGGCTTTACTACAAGTGGCTGAAATTGATAATGACCCATTGACAAGTAGTGAAGCTCAATCATTGGCAGAAAATGAACTTGGTGGTTTTGAATTTTTAGTGTCAATAATTATCTCTTATGAGATATTATCCGCTGTTAATTTGATCAGCAAGCAGCTACAATCAAAGGACATGCTTATTGATATTGCAATTGAGTCTATACGAGGCCTGCTTTCATTTTTCAGTAAGTATAGAGATACTGGATTTTCAAAAGCACTAGAAGTTGCAAAAGAAATTGCACTTGAGATGGATATTCATCCAATGTTCCGCACCAAGCGTAAAATCAAAAGAAGAAGACAATTTGATGAGGGTGTAGATGACACATCTATTGTTTCACAATCTGTGGAGGAGTCATTTAGGGTCAATTATTTTCTCCAAGTAGTTGATCAAGCTATAGTTTCACTTACCAGGAGGTTTGAGCAATATTAGGGGTATGCAAAAACTTTTGGTTTCTTATTTACTTCAGATAGGCTGCGATCTTTGGATGATAAGAGTTTGTTGGCTGGTTGTGTTAATCTTGAGAAAGCGCTTAAGAGTGGAGAACAGAAAGACATTGATGGACTAGAACTGTTTTGCGAGTTAGTTTTCATCCAGGATTTAGTTCAGAAATCTATGGGCCATGTTGATATTCTTCAGGTTTTGATGAAGCACCCCTTCTATCCTAATGCTATTATTGCATACAGGATTTTGTTAACCATTCCTATATCTGTTGCATCTGCGGAAAGGAGCTTTTCTAAACTCAAGTTGTTGAAATCCTACTTGTGTCACCCCGCAAAAAAAGGAAATCCTACTTGCGTTCTACTATGACACAAAAAAGACTGAATGGTTTGGCAACAATAACACTTGAAAATAATGTATTGGAGAAGATTAATTATGAAGATATAATTGAAGATTTTATTTCAAGGGACACAAGACAGATGACACTTTTCAATAGAGCATGAGGTTAGTTTATTGGTTTTAGTATTTTGTATTGATACTTGAGAATTTTCTATACATTGTATGAAATGACATAAAGTTAAATTATATAATGAAGTAATTATGCTTGAGTTATATTATGTTTTTTTACAAATATTATGGCCTCATTTTCCTTTTCGCACTGGGGCCTCGAACTCCTGGAGACGAATGTGGATCGCGCGCTGGAGTTGACCTACAGCTACTAGCACGTAGTGCTGGTAGCACCTCTGACCGATCGACGAGAGCGTTAATGCTATCGTTCGTAGCGCACGCGCCCCAGCTAGCTGCAGCCGGCGTGGGCTCAGTAGGCCGCCCTGCCTATACCGGATCCATGGCGCGGGAGTGCCTAGGCCGAGCTCGCACGGGGCTCGCCCATGCCGCTATGCACGGCCGGCCGGCAGATTGTTCTGACGGGCTGGCTGCGGATCGATCGGCGGTCGGTTTTCGGAACAGGGGGCGAGGCCGTTTTCTGATCGGGCGATCATGCAACGTCACATCGATCCATTGCCCCTCCTTTTACGAGCACAGTACGTGATGCTTGGTGGTACGATTACCAACAATAATTTCGAGGTGCTCGCATTGGCTACTGCGGGTCCTGTCCTGCCCTGCCCTGCCCTAGATGCGTTGCGTCTAAAGTGTCATGTGCGCATTATAACGGAACACTGGCCTGTCGACGTTGACGGGCCTTCCGTTTACAAATCATAGAGGTTCGCATGTCAAAAGAAAAAAAAAGTCATGGAGGTTCGAGTACAAACTTTACGGCTGGTCCGCACTACAGCCCGCCGGGAGGTTTTGTCCTCTTTATTACTTCTAGAGTAGAAGGGGAGTGTTCTCGCAGGAAAAAAAAAAGTAGAAGGGGAGTGCAATTGTAAGCGGATCTGCTGACTCGCAGATGTATAAGTATATATTTGTTTTTATGTTCGGACGTGGTTTGTGGGCATGATGCAAAGGGAGTCGTCCAATACTAATCACAAAGTTTTCGGTTGGAAGGTGAAAAATAGGTGAAGATCATGCATGCCATGGAATATTGTGATTTAGTGCCCGGTTACGAGCAGTGGCGGAGCGTGACCAAAATACAAGAGAGGGCCAACTTCATATAAAAATACACAATATGCATGAAAAAACCCACACTACATATCCCTCAAACAAAGCTGTGTTGCGCAGCCTTGACTTGACTTGATAATCTTCAAGCTCGAGAGAACACGCTCACAGTTGGTAACGGAGAAAGGATGCTCAGCTGATAGTTTTTCATTCATACATGGCACCAGAGCTAGAGCATCGGGAGCTAATGGACATTTAACTATTCCCTCATCACCTTTTCTTCTAAAAAAATACAGCATCTTCCGGTTGTTTCCCCATTGATACCTTAAAAAAATTTAGTACGAAAAGTTGTGACTGAGCTGCCATGCAGCTAGGCATTAAAGTTGCTAGAAATCCGATAATCCTAGAAATCTCAATTCTCACATATACTAACAGAAGCAGTGACTAGAACATCAGAAGATGGGGCCCAGAACAACATCTAACAAGAAAATACGTGGGTGTCCACGGCGTCGGGCGCAGAGAGCATGCCGGGCTGCCGGCTTTGGCGTGGTACGCTGCCGTGCGTGCAGTGGCGGAGCTTGAAGCAAAACGTTGGGCGGGCCAGTCTAGCCAAGCTACAGAAAATTAGAAATTACCCTTGCGTTGATGTTCCACGCCTCAAAACTGGATGTACAACTACAAAAATCCTGCTAGGTTGGGCGGGCCAGGTCACGTGTTGGCCCTCACGTAGCTCCGCCCCTGCGTGCGTGTGTGCAGGGCTGTAGGCTGTCTTCTCGAAGCCTCCAACCACCGAGCAGCCGAGGAATCAGCCGGCCAAGAAGAAGGCGATAAGGTCTGCTCGTCAGCTGCCGCCGCCGTCGTAGAGGGATCAGGTCATGGACGCCGGACGGGGAGGCAGGGAGGCATGGAGGGTGCCAGGGTGGGGATCGGGGAACTAGAGCTGAAGCGGACGCGTTGATTCACAGACGAGAAGAGAGGAGGCGCTGGGCCAGAGTCGTAAGCATATAGTAGTCAAAAAATCAGTTTGGAAAGAGGGGGTCATAGCCCAGTTTCATCTCCACTACGCTCGGCCAGTGGTTAAGAGGAGAGAGAGGAGGCGAATCATGCATGTGCGGTTGGGAGGAGAGAAAAGAAAGGGACCATGCATGCGATTTGGTCAAGTCCATGGATCCGGCTTGCTTCCTCCCTCCCCATGCTCGCATATGTACTCTCACTTTATCCTACGGTTATCATTTTTTTCATTTTCCTTTCTAATCTAATCATCTCCTCCCTGATTTTAAGAGGGTGGAGCCGAGTCTTATTTTGTTTCAATCAAATCAAGTCACGTACGCGGAAGTACGGATGGGAGCACGCGCAGGGAGCAGGCAAGTCTCGTTCGTGCATGGATCCGGCAAAGCCCTCACGTTTGTCTCTTAGATACTGGAATCCGTACGAACAGACTGCTCAGCAGACATATACAAGTCTTTGTTCGATGACAAAAGTGGTCCGGATAGTATAATCCAGACGTATAGTGAAAGTTTGAGGGTCCGCCTTGAAGATGCCCTAAGGACATCTACAAGGCGGATCTGTAACCTCCCACAACCGTTCGAACCGCGGAAGCCATCCAATGTCCATCTGTATCGGTCTGCGAGGCGGTCCGGGCGCGATTCCTCTCGCAAATTAGAGACACAAGTGTGGGAAGTTTGCGGAGTCTGGACACCCGAAACGTAGGAATCCGACCACCCCCCCCCCCCCCCCCACCCCCCCCCCCCCCCCCTCCCCCCCCCCCCCCCCCTTTCCCCCTTTGCTTTGCATCCACACCCTCCCCCCCCCCGCCGCTGCTGCTGTTCGTCTCCGGCCGCCATAGAGGCATTGACGGGCGTCTGCAACCAGTATCGACACGCCTGCTCGCCGTTCCGACGGAGCTTTCAGCCCTGAAGCCGTTTGTATCCAAGCATCCCCCCTGTCAACGACCTCCATGGAGGACACCACGCCCGGCAGGTGTTCGGTCAAATGAGCTTATTTTCAAATGATATGTCATTTTTTAGAGTACGAAGGATGGTGAGCTACTCGACCATGGAGGATGAGTTGCCGTGTGATGCGTGGTTGGCCGTATCCGCGGATTTCATGGGTAGGACTAGAGGGCCGCCCTTCTGGGAGCAAGTGCATGAAAAGTTACATGCAAGAAAGCACATTGCACCCTACAACGTGTACATCATGCGATCAGGCAACGTGAGGTCGTTGTCGTATGGCTGGCACGCTATTCAGATCAGTGTCATCAAGTTCTACAACTTGGTCAGTCAGTTTGAGGTAAGGTGGCCATTGCACGCGGGCATGAAGGAGATGGTAAGTTTTACTTTCTCTTGCTAAACTTGTTGATTGATCCATTCACTCTATGTTAGTGTACACATTATTGCACGCGCCGTTGTGTTGTACCACAGGTCAGCGGGACGATCATTTACATGCACACATTGTTGGATAAAACTGAAGGGGAAGTATGTGTTGGAGGACATGATCCGTTCCTGACAAAACTTGTTGGACATCTGGAATCTAGTCGAATTTGAAACCTTATTGTACTAAACTTAATTTGCATGTTATGTGTGGATGATTTGTGCTATTTTCTATCTGAATTTTGATGAATATTAATCCGTTTGCATAAATTTCATCCGGTTAGTTAAAATGTGGTTTGAAATGTATGCGGCTATTGTTGCATAACTGTCTCCCGCATTCGTGTTTACGGACAGATGTGGGAGGTTTTTTACGAGTTGCTGTTGATGATGCGCTAACGTCCTAGTTCAAGTACGGCGGGCGTACGTGATGGCCGCGTGCGTACCGTTGTTGTTATCTTTGAGCGCACACTGCCGTAATGCGTGACGTTCATTGTGCTCCGGCCGGCGCCGTTACATGTGTCAAATTGAAGGACAAACGGACGAGCCATGCATGCATGCATGAGTGAGTGAGTTGGTTTACCGGCCGGGACTCTTTTTCCACCGCAACATTTGGGCAACCAGTACGACATTTCGTTCGTGCGCACGCACGCAAACAATCAGAGGAACACAAAGCGGATCTACCGAAGCAACGATGATCGATCACACCGATGTCAGCAACACAAGCGTTCCGTGGATCCATCAAGTGCCATGCTCATGCATGGTCTAACCAATCCATAGCATGGCAAATGCATCTCCCATGCATTGTCGCCATTGCCATCTCTAACTTCGTCGTGTCTCTAGATCCGTCGTCTGTTCTCCCTCCGTCACTTGGTCTAGTGATGAAATGAACGGCCGGCCGGCAGGATGGCGTGAGCGACGGAGACAAGAAAACGAGGCCTGGGGCCTAGGGCAACACGGCAAGAAAGATAAATCTGGCATGGCGCGGTACGTACGATACGAGGCGTGCATGGCGTGCCCTACTGGCCGCAGAGGTCGCCGTCGCGGGGCTACCCTGCCGTGCCACGGCTCGGGAGGGAGGGGTCAGGGATAATGTCTCCATCGATTACCGACCGGGCGTAGGCCGCCGGCCGGCGACAAGATGTGCACGTACGGATTGGCGGCCACTCTGCATGCCTTTTCCTTTCCTGACAGAGGAGAGGAGAAGAAAAACATGGCGCGCCGAGCTAGGCCAGCATGCGTGTGGCAGGGTGCCTGGCTAATTAACGTTTTGCCGGAAGTGGGAGGCCGCGCCCATGATTTGGTTGGGCAACACGACAATGCGCCAATCCGATCATGATGGCCAAGCAGGAGATCTAATGCTTCAGCGTAACAGGACGGGTAAAGGCTTCGGTGAGCAAACTGAAACTGATCCAGATGATACACACTTACACAGTCGACACGAATTAGTATGGCCCCGTAGCGGAAATTTTGGCCTTCACCAGGCAAACATTAACAATTAACCAATAATAGAGTGGACCCGAGTTGCTCATGGAAGCATGTACTAGAGGTCTAGTACAAAGAGAGATTTTATCAGGCCAACTCTAACTTATTCCCTATCCGGCTATAAGGGACGATAAATTAGGTTTTACTCCCGTGCGCCGTGCCTAGCCGAACCCTTAAACCAAATAGAAATGATGATTTATCCTCATCCGCCTATCTGATTGTTTTTTCTTTGCGAGGGTAAAGGGAGTTTTTATTGCAAGTTCATAGAGTTACAGTCGAGTGGCCAAATGCCTGTAATTCTTGCACTGTTGAGTAGCCAGCGTACCGGTAACCACTCGCCAAGCTGTAATCTTCATCTTCTGAGGCACGTTGGCCAACCAAACTCGGTTCCAAAATGAACGATTCCCCTCTGGGTTTGAGTTGCATGAACCATTAGCAAAGGCCGTGTTGTGATCACATGTGGCTAGCTTGTATGCACTCTTCACTGTGAATATTCCGCATTTCTCGGGGAACCAGGATAAGAAATCATCACGCTGACGGGGCGAAGCTCTGATTTTTAATATGTACTGCACATCCATAGGCCAAAAAAATCACGAAGACGATCCACACGCCAAGCATCGTTTTATCAAGAAAATCAGCCACCCGGTTCGGGCAACAATTGCCCTTCGAAGAGATAGGGCAAAACAACGATGGACGGGGGATCCAAGGATCCCTCCAGGTGCGGATGTCAGCGCCGTTCCCCACCCTCCGAATGACACCTTTCTTGAGCAAATCGAGACCGTGCAAAATACCTTTCCAAACTGAGGAACCATTGCCCGAGAATACTTTATCCAACAAATGTCCAGAAGGGTAATTTTTTGCCTTTAGAAGGCGAGCACAAAGTCTCTCCGGTGTATCCAGTAATCGCCACGCTTGTTTTTCTAGCAAGGCTTGGTTGAAAGACCTCATGTCTCTAAACCCCATGCCACCCATGGATTTAGAAAGCCTCGGTCTGTCCTAGCTCATCCAGGCCATCATTTTCTTCCCGTTCTTCACTCCCCACTGATGGAAATTGTCCTAGAGGCAATAATAAAGTTGTTATTTATATTTCCTTATATCATGATAAATGTTTATTATTCATGCTAGAATTGTATTAACTGGAAACTTAGTACATGTGTGAATACATAGACAAACAAAGTGTCCCCAGTATGCTTCTACTTGACTAGCTCGTTAATCAAAGATGGTTAAGTTTCCTAACTATAGACATGTGTTGTCATTTGATGAACGGGCCAGATCACATCATTAGAGAATGATGTGATGGACAAGACCCATCCCTTAGCTAACCAGAATGATCGTTTAGTTTTATTGCTATTGCTTTCTTCATTACTTATACATGTTTCTCTGACTATGAGATTATGCAACTCCCGAATACCGGAGAAACACCTTGTGTGCTATCAAACGTCACAACGTAACTGTGTGATTATAAAGATGCTCTATAGGTGTCTCCGATGGTGTTTGTTGAGTTTTCATAGATCGAGATTAGGATTTGTCACTCCGTGTATCGGAGAGGTATCTCTGGGCCCTCTCGGTAATGCACATCACTATGAGCCTTGCAAGCAGTGTGACTAATGAGTTAGTTACAGGATGATGCATTACGGAACGAGTAAAGAGACTTGCCGGGAGATTGAACTAGGTATGAAGATACCGACGATCAAATCTTGGGCAAGTAACAAATCGATGACAAAGGGAACAACGTAAATTGTTATGCGGTTTGACCGATAAAGATCTTCGTAGAATATGTAGGAGCCAATATGAGCATCCAGGTTCCGCTATTGGTTATTGATCGGAGATGTGTCTCAGTCATGTCTACATAGTTCTCGAACCCGTAGGGTCCGCACGCTTAACGTTCGATGACGATTTGTATTATGAGTTATGTGTTTTGATGACCGAAGTTTGTTCGGAGTTCGGGATGAGATCACGGACATGGCGAGGAGTATCGAAATGGTCAAGAGGTAAAGATTCATATATTGGAAGGTTGCATTAGGACACCGGAATGGTTTCGGGAAGTTTCAGATAAGTTTCGGAGTACCGGACCCCTCCCGAGAAGTTAATGGGCCATCATGGGCCTTAGTGGAGGAGAGAGGGCCGGCCAAAGGAGGTGCCCCCCCCCTTGTCAATCCTAATTGGATAAGGGGTGGGGGCGGCGCCCCCCCACCGTCGGTGTCAAAACCGGCGGATCTTGGGTAGGGGTCCCGAACTGTGCGTCTAAGGCGGATGGTAACAGGAGGCGGGGGACACGATGTTTACCCAGGTTCGGGCCCTCTTGATGGAGGTAATACCATACTTCCTACTTGATTGATCTTGATGATATGAGTATTACAAGAGTTGATCTACCACGAGATCATAGAGGCTAAACCCTAGAAGCTAGCCTATGGTATGATTGTTGTTGTCCTACGGACTAAACCCTCCAGTTTATATAGACACCGGAGGGGGCTAGGGTTACACAAAGTCGGTTACAAAGGAGGAGATCTACATATCTGTATTGCCAAGCTTGCCTTCCATGCCAAGGAGAGTCCCATATGGACATGGGGCAAAGTCTTCAATCTTGTATCTTCATAGTCCATCAGTCCGGCCAAAGGATATAGTCCGGCTGTCCGGATACCCCCTAATCTAGGACTCCCTCAGTAGCCCCCGAACCAGGCTTCAATGACGATGAGTCCGACGCGCAGATTTGTCTTCGGCATTGCAAGGTGGGTTCTTCTCCAAATTCTGAATATCTGCTGAGTAGTGTCCGTCTCCCCATAAATGTGCACCTCTTGGCTTCTGCGCCCAATAAGGGCTATCTTCCATGTGGCGAGCAAATGCGAGGACCAGGGCATTTTTACATTCGCCACCCTAGCCATGTAAGTAAACTGTCTATTTAAAGAGACGGGGATTCTTAGATCCATACCCCACCATCCTCCCACGACGAGTATCCATCGGAGCGCGCTCGGAAAAATCCATTCCAACATGGCCGGCCATCGCAGCTCCTCCTCCCGCTCCCGTAGCCCTAAGCCCGACGACTGGGAGAAGTGTTCTGTCCCGCACAGCCAATTAGTAGAGTTACAGACCAAGGGATTCCTCCCCCCAGCGTATATGGTCCCCGTTCGAGCCGGGCTTGCCACCTATAATGGCGGGGAGGAAGCGGAGAGCTTCCCCAATCCCTCTGAAGGGGAGCGGGTATGCCTTGTCCCTTATTTACTAAGGGGACTTGGATTTCCAATCCATCCATTCCTCCGCGGGCTCCTGGAGTTTTACGGCCTCCAGTTGCATAATTTCACCCCCGCGTCCATATTACACATCGCTGGTTATGTTGCCCTTTGCGAGCTGTTTTTGGGCTGCGAAGCTCATTTCGAGCTGTGGAAGAGGCTATTCTGCCTTGTGCCCCGTTCACAGAAGGGGTCCATATATCAAGTGGGCGGAGCCGAAATATGGCGCATCGCCGAGACTGGATACCTGTCTGGTACCCCGAAGCAGACATCCGAAGACTGGCCTTCGGAGTGGTTTTACATGGAGGACGTCCCCCTTCCAGATCCTATTTGGATGGGTCTTCCCGAGTTCGACAATGCCCCTCTGAAGAAACGCTGGAGCTGGCGCCCACGGAGCCCTCAGGAGGAAGATAACGGAGAAGTCCTTTACCTGATGGGCCGGATAAAAGCGCTAGCTCAATCAGGACTGACAATAATCGAGGTTATGTCAGTATGCATAATGCGGGGGGTGCAGCCGCTTCAATATCAAGGGCACCCCCTGTGGCACTTTAACGGAGAAGATGATGCCACCCGCTGCGGGTGTAAGGGACCGGACTCAGTTGCTGCTCTAGCAAAAATTCTGTCCGATTTGTTCAAGGGAGAGGAAGAGGAGTTCATCCGTATTAAGCCACGGGATGGATTCTCCATGTACAACCCCCCAAGCTGGGTGAGCTGTCATGTTTTACTCCCAACCTTCCCGCATTCTTTGTCATAGATACTTACCTTGCCGTTTCATGGCAGGAATTGCGCAAAGCCGTAAGGGAGGTCAACAGCCCACCTCCACAACCGGAGGACCCTGACCGGGCCCTCGATCCCGGACTTGAAGAGGATCCGGACATATTTGTGGAGCTGATTGACAGGACATTCTATCAATTGAACTGCGATGATGCCATGGTGCCCATCATAGCCGACTATCCTGGGCTACTCCCTGCATCGCACGTAAGAAAAACCAGAGTACCAACTTCCACAAAGGATCCCCTTTCATGCACTTCACCTACCGTACACATGTGGTGTTTTACAGGGAAGGCCCTCGGGACGCCATGCAGAACCCGTAGTGACTCACCAACAAGGGGCACCGAAGCCGGGTAGGCTAAAAAGGAAGGCGGTCAGGACTAAGACGCCGGTGCAGAGGTATGATACAGAACCTCGCTCCGTGGTTGTCGTCTTTCTCAAAATGTAATGACGTCCATGTTTCCTGGTAGGAAAAACGCTCGCCGGACTATATTTGGAGAGGTTGCTGATCATGCCTCCACTAGTCGGGCTCCAAGGCCGGACATAGAGGCGGAAGCTAACACGGGGCGAATGCCGGAAGCTCCTCCTACAGAGGATGCGGAAAGACTATTTACTACAAATTCCGAAGTGGAGAGCGCCATGAATCACAGGCGTCGCCGGGCCGTACTCCGTGACGCTTGTTTCTCCCAAGAGGCGTCCGATGCCTTCAACTCAGGAGACGCGTACATCCGTGCTGCTCAAAATGGTCTTGCTAGAGCCACGGACCAGTATGTAAAGGATATACGGGTAAGAAAATCTGACGATTATATATATCAGTATCCCCTGAGACTTGAAACAGTTGACACAACTGATTTAAGGATCATTACTTGTGCAGGTTCTTATAGAGAAGAATACCCAATGGTCTCAAGAGCTTGAAGAGTGCAAAGCCCAGCTACGGGCCGCGGTTGCCGCATTGAAGGAGTCCGAGAAGGCCCCCTCTGGTAACACTTGTTTCCATTACAAATAATGACATGTACCAGATAGTATGCGGCATGCATGCAAATCTAACAATAGATGTTGCAGATGACTCCGGAGTGAATCCGGAGGCCGTACCGGAGAATGTGCAACGTGCTAATTGACAACTAAATGCTGGCGAGCGCGTGCTTACGCGGGTCAGGCAGGAGAAAAATAATCGCCAGGAAGCCAATATCCAGCTGGGTGTGGAACTGAAAGATGTCCGAGCCCAGCTTGCGGACTCCGTGAAGGAGAATAAGTGGCTTCGATGCGACATTTTTAGTAAGTGCTTGAACGAACTTTTGAAAGAGTTCGGCGAAGAAGCTGGCTAACAGAGTTATGTCTACAGGTATGCTGACGGGTCATCCATCGGAGGAGATGCCCGGGTCTGCGGGTGATCTTCTACCAGAGCTCTCACAACTGCACGAACAAGTTCATCAGGTGATGCAGGGTATTGCCCAAGCTTTGTGGCCATCCGCCTCCCCGCCAGGAGGCATGGGGGAGCGTATAGAGAAGCTCAAGGGAGCGCGGCGTCGCTTCCGGTTATGGAAGATATCAGCCTGCCGACAAGGTGCAAGGGAAGCCTGGGCCATGGTGAAGACGCGATATACCAAAGCTGACCCAAACCACATGGCCGAGGTCAGACCTGTGGGGCCCTATGGGAAAGAGATCCCCGTCAGTTTGGTGTATGACCAAGTAGAATTAGCCGCAAAGTATTCCCAACAGGATTGTAGGCTAGACAGCCTGTTGGATGGTATAGAAGAAGAATTTGGCCAGTCTTAGTGACTGTGTATTTTAGGTGACATGTATAATGTCCCTAGCTGGATTGTAAATCATTTGTCATGGCGGACCTTTTCGCTTCGACCTCTGGACCCGATAGTCCGGAGTGTATCCGAACACCTGCTTGGTTATGTAAAAACCGGGGTATGTGTGGAAACCAGGCGTAGGGGTCATAAGTGCTTGAACAGACAAGTACCCAACTAGCTATGTTATATTACATGGATAGTAAGAAACATCTTCCAGGGAGAATAGTTCCGTTAGGGGTTCCTTTCCCTGGGTACGCATGCCCTAATGTGCATGTCTGAACCGCGGAAAGAGACGCAAACTATAAACATATGGGGGCATGTATCAAAATAAATAGAAGTCATCTTTTGTTCACTGACCGAATATTCCCTTAAGAACGCTAGCTTTCGGCTTCACCCAATCTGAGGTACACATCCGGCTGACCCGGCAGTAACAATCGCAGAGGTTCTCCCCTTATGCCCTAGCCGAATTAATGGGAATGTAGGGCATAAATACAAGAGCCAGGCAACCCATCTTGGCCAAAACTTAAGTCATATCGATACATATAATGGCGAAAAAAGGTACATGCGGAAGGATGACACATGTGTGGGGCATATAGCCCAGAAAAATAGTTATATTAAGCTTCTGTATAAGAAGCCCCCAGGTATAATGAGCGCGGTTAGCGCGTCAAGGTTGTGCAGTCAAGACACAAGTTAGCCTTTTAAGGCCTTGAGGAGAAGGAAGAAGTAAAAAAAGGACGAGAGAAAGAGAGAAAAGACAGATAACGGATACGCAAAAATTGACGGGGGTAAGGAGACGAACATAGAGTCCGGCACTAGGTGTAGAATCTTCGGAGTCTGGCTGTGTTCCATGGGTTTGGCTCGAGTCGATTGTCCGATGCATCCCGCAGACGGTACGCTCCACCGGTCAGAACCTGGTCAATAATGAAGGGACCTTCCCATTTGGGCTTGAGGTTGTTCTTTTTCTTCTCTGGCAAGCGTAGAATTAGTTCGCCAACGTTATAGGTTTTGGCCTGTACTTCTGTGCTTTGATACCTTCGAGCCTATTGCTCATAGAATGCGGAACGGGCTTTCGCCATGTCACGCTCCTCCTCCAGAGCGTCCAAACTGTCCTGCCGATCTAGCTCGGCCTCTTTTTCTTTGTACATGCGCACTCGAGGTGAGTCATGAATTATGTCGTAGGGCAGAACCGACTCTGCGCCGTACACCATAAAAAACAGTGTGTATCCGGTAGTGTGATTCGGCGTGGTCCGCAGCCCCCATAGTACGGAGTCGAGCTCCTCTACCCAGTGCGTGTTTGATTCCTTTAAGGACCGCACTAATCTGGGTTTGATGCCGCTCATGATAAGACCATTTGCTCGCTCGACTTGACCGTTAGTTTGCGGGTGATAGACAGAAGCGTAATCGAGCTTGATGCCCATGTTGCTGCACCAAAGTTTTACTTCGTCGGTTGTAAAGTTCGTGCCATTGTCAGTGATGATGCTGTGGGGGATGCCATAACGGTGTACAACCCCAGATATGAAGTCTATCACCGGTCCGGATTCAACCGTTTTAACGGGTTTGGCTTCTATCCATTTGGTGAATTTATCCACCATGACCAGTAAGTATTTTTTCTTATGGGTTCCCCCTTTAAGGGGTCCGACCATATCAAGCCCCCAGACCGCAAAGGGCTAGGTAATGGGGATTGTTTGGAGAGCGGTAGGCGGCATATGGCTTTGGTTTGCAAAAGGCTGGCAACCGACGCAACGTTGAACCAGATACTGTGCGTCTGCTCGGGCCGTCGGCCAATAGAAACCTGTACGGAAGGCGTTGCTTACAAGGTCCTGGGCTGCGGCATGGTGGCCGCCGAGTCCAGCATGGATTTTGGCCAAAAGCTTCTGCCCTTCCTCTTCGGAGATGCACCTTTGAAGGACTCCGGTAGTGTTTTTCTTATAAAGCTCTCCCTCGTGGACCTTGTAGGCTTTAGATCGCCGCACTATGCGGCGTGCCTCATTTTGGACCTCGGGTAGTTCCTGCCTGGTTAGGTAGGCCATGAATGGTTCTGTCCATGGGGCAATGACGGCCATTATCACGTGGGCTGAAGGTGTTATTTCGATGGCCGAGCCTCCGATTGTGTCAGAGTGTTCGGTATCTGGTGTTGTGGTCGGGTCCAGAATATTGTTACCGGTGTCCCCTTCCCATACCACGGATGGCTTAAACAACCTTTCCAAGAGGATGTTAGGTGGGATAGGATCGCGCTTAGCGCCGATACGGGCTAGGATATCCGCCGCCTGATTGTTTTCCCTAGCCACACGGTGGAATTCAAGCCCCTCGAACCGAGCTGACATTTTGAGGACAGCGTTGCGATATGCCGCCATTTTCGGATCCTTGGCATCGAAGTCTCCATTTATTTGAGATATTGCGAGGTTCAAGTCCCCACGCACCTCCAGGCGTTGAATGCCCATGGAAACTACCATCCGGAGACCGTGCAATAGGGCCTCGTATTCGGCTGCGTTGTTGGAGTCTATGTACAGTATTTGGAGTATGTATTGGACTGTATCTCCGGTGGGGGACATCAGGACGACGCCAGCCCCTAGACCAGCCAGTATTTTAGAGTCGTCAAAGCGCATGATCCAATTGGAGTACGCGCCGTACTCTTTAGGGAGTTCGGCTTCTGTCCACTCGGCGACGAAATCGGCCAGTACTTGCGACTTAATGGCTCGTCGTGGTCTATATGTTATGTCGAACGGGAGGAGCTCGATAGCCCATTTGGCAATCTGGCCGGTGGCATCGCGGTTGTTTATTATGTCGTTGAGTGGTAATTCTGAGGCCACCGTGATTGAACACTCTTGAAAGTAGTGTCGTAATTTCTGGGATGCCATGAATACCGCGTATGCTATCTTTTGATAATGTGGGTACCGTGATGTAACACCCTCGATGCGACTATAGCTCCCACGTGTCGAGGCACGACTTAGAGGCATAATCGCATTGAAGGCATATGTCGCAAGTCAGGCAATCATCACAAACATCCCATGTAACATATATAATGAAAAGGGATAACATAGTTGGCTTACACTCGCCACGTCAATCAAGTACATAAATAACATACATCATCCAAACACTCATGGCCCGACTACAGCGCCAAAATAAAAGATAACCCAACATGGGACATGGTCCCGATCACCCCCAACGGGGCACCACTACTGATCATCAGGAAAAGAAACATAGTAACGTTGAGAGTCCTCGTCGAACTCCCACTTGAGCTCGAGCGCGTCACCTGGTGCGGAATCATCTGGACCTGCATCTGGTGTAATAGTAATCTGTGAGCCACAGGGACTCAGCAATCTCGCACCCTCGCGATCAAGACTATTTAAGCTTAGTAGGTAGGGTAAGGTAAATATATGTGGAGCTGCAGCAAGCGACTAGCAAGTATGGTGGCTAACTTATCCGCAAAAGAGAGCGAGTAGAGGAGGCAAAGCACGAGCGAGAAACTAGAGAGCAACTTGCGCAAACATTACTCCAACACCGTGTCCACATCCCGGACTCTGCCGAGAAGAGGCCATCACGGTAACACACTCAGTTGATTCATTTTAATTTAAGTTAAGGTTCAAGTTATCTACAACCGGACATTAACAAATTCCCATCTACCCATAACCGCGGGCACGGCTTTCGAAAGTTCAAATCCCTGCAGGGGAGTCCCAACTTAGCCCATGACAAGCTCTCACGGTCAACGAAGGAATAGACCTCCTCCCGAGACGTTCCGATCAGACTCGGTACCTCGGTTCTTCAAGACATTTCGACAGGTTAAAACAAGACCAGCAACACCGCCCGAATGTGCCGACAAATCCCGATAGGAGCTGCACATATCTCGTTCTCAGGGCACACTCAGATAGGTCAAGCTACGAGTAAAACCAACCCTCGAGTTTCCCCGAGGTGGCCCCGCAGGCTGCCTGGTTCGGACCAACACTCAGAGGAGCACTGGCCCGGGGGGGGGGGGGTTAAAACAAGATGACCCTCGGGCTCCGGTAACCCAAGGGAAAAGAGGCTAGGTGGCAAATGGTAAAACCAAGGTTGGGCATTGCTGGAAAAGCTTTAATCAAGGTGAACTATCAAGGGGTTCCCATTATAACCCAACCGCGTAAGGAACGCAAAATCCGGGAACATAACACCGATATGACGGAAACTAGGGCGGCAAGAGTGGAACAAAACACTAGGCGAGAGGCCGAGCCTTCCACCCTTTACCAAGTATATAGATGCATTAAGATAACATGGCAATATAATGATATCCCAACAAGTAAATAAATGTTCCAAGAAGGAACGGTCTCCAATCTTCACCTGCAACTAGCAACGCTATAAGAGGGGCTGAGCAAAGCGGTAACATAGCCAATCAACGTTTTGCTAGGACATGAAGGGTTAGAGGTTTGACATGGCAATTTGGGAGGCTTGAAAGCAAATGGTAGGCATCGTAGCATTGGCATAGCAAAAGAGCGAGCACACTAGCATAGCAAAGATAGTAGTGATTTCGAGGGTATGATCATCTTGCCTGCAAAGTTGTCAGAGTTGACTGGATCCTCGAAAGCAAACTCAACGGGCTCCTCGTTAGCGAACTCGTCTCCCGGCTCTACCCAAACAAGACAAACAAGAAACAAGGACACAATCAACCACGTGCAAGGATCAAACAATATGGTGCAATGATGATATGCTATGCGGGATGCGATGCGGGATGCATATGAAAGAGTTGACAAGGGATGCATGAACCTGGCCTCAACTTGGGAATCCAAGTGTGCCACTGGAAAGATGAGATGAAATCACTTGAAAACGATATAAAGAACGCCGGAATCGGAGTTACGGTTTGGAAATGGCAAGCGATTCAAATATGACACCGGTCTGCGATTACAGCAAGTAGCCATCTAAATGCAACAAAATGAACATGCTACAGCACTCAAACATGGCATCAAAATACATGGCAGGGATGCATTCAAGATGCTTAACAAAATTCTAGCACTGACTACGACCAATTTGTAACACTCCGGATGTAACTTTCCCAATTTGTACTCCAACTCTTGCCGTTTCCGGCGTTAAGTTATATTTATTTTCTCGGGTTCGGGTCTTTGTCTTTGCTTGTTGTTATCGTTGTCACGCATCTCATATCATGTCATCATGTGCATTGCATTTGCATACGTGTTCGTCTCATGCATTCGAGCATTTTCCCCGTTGTCCGTTTTGCATTCCGGCGCTTCGTTCTCCTCCGATGGTCATTTCTAGTTTTCTTTCGTGTGTGGGGATTAAACATTTCCGGATTGGACCGAGACTTGCCAAGCGGCCTTGGTTTACTACCGGTAGACCGCCTGTCAAGTTTCGTATCATTTGGACTTCGTTTGATACTCCAACAGTTAACTTAGGGACCGAAAAGGCCTCGTGTGTGTTGCAGCCCAACACCCCTTCAATTTGGCCCAAAACCCACCAAACTCTGCTCCATCATCTAGAGCGTTCGATCATGATCGCGTGGCCGAAAACCGCACCTCATTTGGACTCTCCTAGCTCCCTCTATGCCTATTTAAACCCCCCCCCGAAATTCGGATCTCCTTCCTCCCCGAAACCCTAGATTTCTCCTCCGCCGCCGGACACGTCCGGACGGACCGGACGCGTCCGCTCCGCCGCCCGCAGCCACTCCAGAGCCGCCACGTGGCACCTGCCACCTCGCCGCCGCCGCGGGCCGGGGAGCCCGGAGCCGGCCCCCGCGGCCCGATCCGCCCGCGCCGCCTCCAATCCGCCCGCGCCGCCACCTCCCTCGCCACCGACGCCCCACCGCCACGCCGCCGCCGTCGGCCATCGCCGCCCCGGGCCCGCACCCCTCGCCGGCGCCCGCTCGCCCGCGCCGCTCGAGGCCCCGCCGGCCGGCGCCGCCACCTCCGTCGCCAGATCCGGCCGGGAGTGGCCGGATCCACCTCTCCCGCGCCTCCCCGCCGCTTCTTCGAGCTCGCCGAAGCCGCCGCCGCCTCGCCGGAGTTCTCGGTTCGCGTGCGTGAACAGTAACCCTAGATCTCGGAGGTTGAATTTTCTCTAAGTCCCTGATATTTTCAGTCCAAGTGCTCCTGTTCGTGGCTCCGTAACTTTGCATCCGTAGCTCCGATTCATGCATATAGCATATCAAAATGTTCATCTCAGAGAGTACATCATTTCGTTCCATTGCATCATTTTCATTTGAGTTCATCTTGATGCCCGAAATGCTGTTAGAAGAGGGCTACTTGAGATTATTGCCAGATCTGCTACTCCATTTAGGTTTTTGTCATTTTTGCCATGATTAATGTGTGCATGCTATGCCCTGTTGCTCTACATGTGTTTTGTTAAGGGTTTTGTCATCTTTCCAGAGGTGCAACCCATGTATTTTTGTGATGTGTGTGGTGACTTGTGCAAGCTTGCAAAGTGGTGCACTTGCTAATTCTGTTTTCAGGGACTTAGTAATTTCACTAAGTCCTGGAGCTGTTTATCTCATGATGCCATATGTTCTTGTTATTTCCTAGTGATCCGTGCCTCTTTTCAGGATGATCAGTAAGGATGTTTTGTTAATCTTGTAGTGCTATATCCATCCATATCTTTGTTTGCAATTATGGAGCACCCTAGCTTGAGTCAATCGAGGTGTGATACTTCCAAGAAGCGAGTCAGAGATGTTACTCCTTCTTCCTCTACTCAAGTTGCCAAGCAGCAGAAGTATTGGCTTCCTCCTCCTCCGTTCCGTCAGCCGTATCAGCAGAAGAGTAAAGGTGGCAGTGGTTCTTCCCCCCCCCCCAACCCTGGCTTTCAGAACAAGACTTCGTCTCAAGCTCCAAGATCGAGTGCTCCGTATCACCGTCCGCTTTCAGAGGTCACGTGCAACAAGTGCCAACAGAAGGGTCACTATGCCAACAAGTGTTTCAACCAGAGGCGTCTTCCTCCTCCTCCTGTCAGATCGGCAAGTACAGCTGTGGTCAAGCATAACCCCAAGCACGCCAAGGTCAACCTGATGAATGCAGCTCAGGCAGAGGATTCGTCAGATGTGATCATGGGTAACCTTCCTGTTAATGATATTCCCGCAAAAGTACTTTTTGACTCTGGTGCATCGCATTCCTTCATGTCATTCCCATTTGCATCGGAGAACAATTTTAGTACTAAGGCTTTACCTAGAGCTATGCAAGTCGTCTCTTCGGCTAAGCGTCTGAGTTCTAGTTTGATGGTTCCGGATATTTCTATCTTGATGGGTGATTTCAAGTTTCTGGCTTCTCCAATGGTTCTTGGTAACTCGGATATTGATCTTATTCCCGAGATGGATTGGCTTTCTAAGCACAAGGCTCAGCTTGATTATGCAGCCAGGCAGATCCAATTGACTCATTCGTCTGAGGATGTAATTGTCTTTGCCGCTCGGGATAATTCTATCCGTCTGTTTTCTCTCAATGAGAAGGGTGAATTGGATGCCATCTCTCAAATTCCAGTCGTCTGCGAATATCAAGATGTCTTTCCAGAAGAGCTTCCAGGAATGCCTCTGCACCGGCCAGTTGAATTCGTTATTGATCTTGAGCCTGGCACGGAACCTGTGTGCAAATGTCCTTACAAGCTCGGACCTGAAGAGTTGAAGGAGCTGAAGAAGCAACTCGATATTCAAGAGAAAATGGGTCTCATCCGGCCTAGTTCTTCTCCGTGGGGTTGTGGTGTTCTTTTTGTGAAGAAGAAGGATGGAATGGACCGACTTTGTGTTGATTACCGTCCAGTGAACAAGAAGACCATCAAGAACAAAGACCCACTTCCCAACATCAATGAGATGTTCGAACAACTCAAAGGTGCCCAAGTATTCTCCAAGCTTGATCTCCGTATGGGCTATCATCAAATTCGTATCCGTGAACAAGATATTCCCAAGACGGCTTTCAGGACAAGCTTTGGTTCATATGAATACACTGTCATGTCTTTTGGCCTCGTCAACGCTCCTCCGACGTTCTCTCGCATGATGAACTTCATCTTCAACGCCTACACCAATGATTTTGTTTTGGTCTATCTCGATGACATTCTGGTTTTCTCCAAGAACAAGGAAGATCATGCCAAGCACTTGCGTTTGGTTCTTGATAAGCTAAGGGAACATCAGTTCTACGCCAAGTTCTCCAAGTGTGAATTTTGGCTCGATGAGGTTCTTTATCTTGGTCATATCATCTCTGCCAAGGGCATTGCCGTGAATCCTGAGAAGGTGTCTGCAATTGTGAATTGGGAACCTCCTCAGAACGTGAAGCAACTCCGCAGTTTTCTCGGTCTCGCAAGCTATTGCCAAAGATTCGTTGAAAACTTTTCTAAGATCGCGAAGCCTCTCTCTAATCTTCTCCAGAAGCACGCCAAGTACGTTTTGTCTCCGGAGTGTGACATTGCTTTCAACACTTTGAAATAGAAATTGATCACTGCTCCAGTTCTGACTCCGCCTGATGAATCCAAGCCGTACGAGGTCTTTTGTGATGCCTCTCTCCAAGGTCTTGGCGCAGTATTGATGCAAGAGAAGAAAGTTGTTGCTTATACCTCTCGCCAGTTGAAGCCTAATGAGAAGAACTACCCTACTCATGATCTCGAGTTGGCGGCAGTTGTGCATGCTCTTTTGACTTGGAGACACCTTCTATTGGGAAGAAAAGTGGACATTTTCACTGATCACAAGAGTCTCAAGTACATCTTCACTTAGCCTAATCTCAACCTCAGGCAAACTCGATGGGTCGAAATGATTCAAGAGTATAATCAGAGTATTGAGTATACTCCAGGCAAGGCTAATGTGATTGCTGACGCATTGAGCAGGAAAGCTTACTGCAACAGTCTAATTCTCAAGCCTTATCAACCCGAGCTTTGTGAAGCTTTCCGCAAACTTAATCTGCAAGTTGTTCCTCAAGGTTTCCTCGCCAACCTTCAAGTCTCTCCTACCTTGGAAGACCAGATTCGCCAAGCCCAGCTTCTTGATGCTATGGTGAAAAAGGTGAAGATTGGGATTGCCAAGAGCCAACCCAAGTACAAGTGCTACCGCCTTGATGACAAGGACACTCTCTTCTTCGAGGATCGTATTGTTGTACCCAAAGGTGACCTCCGTAAAGTGATCATGAACGAGGCTCACAATTCTCTCCTCTCCATCCACCCTGGGAGCACGAAGATGTATCAGGACCTTAAGCAAGCTTATTGGTGGACTCGAATGAAGCGCGAGATCGCTCAATTCGTGAATTAATGTGATGTCTGCAGAAGAGTGAAGGCAGAACACCAAAGGCCAGCAGGTCTCCTCCAACCTCTTGCCATTCCAGAATGGAAGTTTGACCACATTGAAATGGACTTCGTGACTGGGTTTCCTAAGTCCAAGCGTGGCAATGATGCTATATTCGTTGTCATCGACAAACTCACCAAAGTAGCTCATTTTCTGCCTATCAAAGAGTCGATCACTGCAGCTCAATTGGCGGAACTCTATACCTCTCGTATTGTCTCTCTACACGGTATTCCTCAAGTAATCTCTTCAGACCGTGGCAGCATCTTTACCTCGAAGTTTTGGGTTTCTTTTCAGAAGGCCATGGGCACGAACATCCGCTTCAGCACAGCTTTCCATCCTCAAACTAGCGGTCAAGTCGAGCGTGTCAACCAGATTCTTGAAGATGTGCTCAGGGCTTGTGTGTTCTCCTTCAGCATGAAGTGGGAGGATTGTCTTCCTTATGCTGAATTCTCCTACAAAAACAGTTTTCAAGCAAGTTCGGGCAAGGCCCCATTTGAAATCCTGTATGGCAGGAAGTGCCGTACCCCTCTCAACTGGTCTGAAACCGGTGAACGTCAGCTTTTGGGTAATGACTTAATCATAGAGGCAGAGGAAATGTGCAAAGTCATTCAAGATAACCTCAAAGCAGCCCAATCCCGTCAGAAGAGCTACTATGATAGTAAGCACCGTGATTTGGCTTTCGAGATCGGAGATCATGTTTACCTCCGCGTCTCTCCTATGAAAGGTACTCGTTGCTTCGGTATCAAAGGGAAGCTTGCCCCCAGATACGTGGGACCTTTCAAGATTGTCAGCAAGAGAGGCGACCTCGCCTATCAACTCGAGCTTCCTTCAAACTTTGCAAATGTTCATGACGTGTTCCATGTCTCTCAGCTTCGAAAGTGCTTCAAGACTCCTGACCGCACAGTCAACTTCGAGGACATTGAGCTCCAAGAAGATCTCTCTTATCGTGAGCACCCAGTTGCTATTCTTGAAGAGACTGAACGCAATACTCGCAACAAGTCAATCAAATTTCTCAAAGTCAAGTGGTCACACCATTCCGACCATGAAGCTACCTAGGAACGCGAGGATCACCTCCGTTCTGAGTACCTGGCATTCTTTTAGTCCTAGATCTCGGGACGAGATCCTTTCGTAGTGGTGGAGTGTTGTAACACCCCGGATGTAACTTTCCCAATTTGTACTCCAACTCTTGCCGTTTCGGGCGTTAAGTTATATTTATTTTCTCGGGTTCGGGTCTTTGTCTCCATGTGTTGTTATCGTTTTCACGCATCTCATATCATGTCATCATGTGCATTGCATTTGCATACGTGTTCGTCTCATGCATTCGAGCATTTTCCCCGTTGTCCGTTTTGCATTCCGGCGCTTCCTTCTCCTCCGGTGGTCATTTCTAGTTTTCTTTTGTGTGTGGGGATTAAACATTTCCGGATTGGACCGAGACTTGCCAAGCGGCCTTGGTTTACTACCAGTAGACCGCCTGTCAAGTTTCGTATCATTTGGACTTCGTTTGATACTCCAACGGTTAACTGAGGGACCGAAAAGGCCTCGTATGTGTTGCAGCCCAACACCCCTTCAATTTGGCCCAAAACCCACCAAACTCTGCTCCATCATCTAGAGCGTTCGATCACAATCGCGTGGCCGAAAACCGCACCTCATTTGGACTCTCCTAGCTCCCTCTATGCCTATTTAAACACCCCCCCAAAATTCGGATCTCCTTCCTCCCCGAAAGCCTAGATTTCTCCTCCGCCGCCGCCGGACACGTCCGGATGGACCGGACGCGTCTGCTCCGCCGCCCGCAGCCACTCCGGAGCCGCCACGTGGCACCCGCCACCTCGCCGCAGCCGCGGGCCGGGGAGCCCGGAGCCGGCCCCCGCGGCCCGATCCGCCCGCGCCGCCACCTCCGTTGCCACCGACGCCCCGCCGCCGCGCCGCCGCCGTCGGCCATCGCCGCCCCGGGCCCGCGCCCCTCGCCGGCGCCCGCTCGCCCGTGCCGCCCGAGGCCCCGCCGGCCGCCGCCGCCACCTTCGACGCCAGATTCGGCCAGGAGTGGCCGGATCCACCTTTCCCGCGCCTCCCCGCCGCTTCTTCGAGCTTGCCGGAGCCGCCGCCGCCTCACCGGAGTTCTCGGTTCGCGTGCGTGAACAGTAACCCTAGATCTCGGAGGTTGAATTTTCTCTAAGTCCCTGATATTTTCAGTCCAAGTGCTCCTGTTCGTGGCTCCATAACTTTGCATCCGTAGCTCCGATTCATGCA
Organism: Triticum urartu; assembly: GCF_003073215.2. Taxonomy (NCBI): domain Eukaryota; kingdom Viridiplantae; phylum Streptophyta; class Magnoliopsida; order Poales; family Poaceae; genus Triticum; species Triticum urartu. The sequence continues at coordinate 597,780,613 of NC_053023.1, read as the reverse complement.
TATAGCATATCAAAATGTTCATCTCAGAGAGCAGATTATTTTGTTCCATTGCATCATTTTCATTTGAGTTCATCTTGATGCCTGAAATGCTGTTAGAAGAGGGCTACTTGAGATTATTGCCAGATCTGCTACTCCATTTAGGTTTTTGTCATTTTTGCCATGATTAATGTGTGCATGCTATGCCCTGTTGCCCTACATGTGTTTTGTTAAGGGTTTTGTCATCTTTCCAGAGGTGCAACCCATGTATTTTTGTGATGTGTGTGGTGACTTGTGCAAGCTTGCAAAGTGGTACACTTGCTAATTCTGTTTTCAGGGACTTAGTAATTTCACTAAGTCCTGGAGCTGTTTATCTCATGATGCCATATGTTCTTGTTGTTTCCTAGTGATCCGTGCCTCTTTTGAGGATGATCAGTAAGGATGTTTTGTTAATCTTGTAGTTCTATATCCATCCATGTCTTTGTTTGCAATTATGGAGCACCCTAGCTTGAGTCAATCGAGCTCTACTTTTGCTACTTTGTGAATCTGGGCAGATTGTCAACTTGTTTGCAATTTTGCCGATGATGTTGTAGTTGATCCGTGCATGCTATGCTATTGTTCTTGCCATGTATAGCTTGCATTTTGTGCCTTCTTGATAGATGTATGCTTGTATTTCCATGACTTGCACCGTAGTGAGTGCATCGAGCTCGTAAACATGCCTACTTGAGCTATATTTCAGCATGTGTCAGTTTTTCACTAAGTCTGAAAATTGATTATGTTTTTGCTATGTTCACATGCTTGCAATTGTATTTTCTGGTCCTTTTTGGCTCAAGGTCACTAAGGGACTTTTGTTAAGCTCTTTGAGTAGCTCCATTACATGCTTTACTTTTCCATGTTCAAATCCTGTAGCATGTAGTTTTGTTGCTTCAAAGAGGGCTACCTGATCTGAAATTCCAGACAAGTGTTAATTTCACTAAGTCTGAGATCTGTTTGTCATATGCATTTTTGCCATGCTTGTTTGAACCTGTTAATGGTTGAATTGGCCGTAGCGCAATGCTAGAATTTTGTTAAGCATCTTGTGTGCATCCGTTCCATGTATTTTGTTGTCTTGTTTGGTTGCTGTAGCATGTTCATCTCATTGCATTTAGTTGGCTACTTGCTGTAAATCGCAGACCGGTGTCATATTTGAATCGCTTGCCATTTCCAAACCGTAACTCCGATTCCGGCGTTCTTTATATCGTTTTAAAGCGATTTCATGTCATCTTTCCAGTGGCATACTTGGTTTTCCAAGTTGAGGCCAGTTTCATGCATTTTCTGTCATATCTTGCATTTTGCATCCCGCATCGCATCCCGCATAGCATATCATCATCGCATCGTCTTGTTTGGGTTCTTGCACGTGGTTGATTGTATCTTTGTTGCTTGTTTATCTTGTTTGGGTAGAGCCGGGAGACGAGTTCACTAACGAGGAGCTCGTTGAGTTTGCTTTCGAGGATCCAGTCAACTCTGACAACTGTGCAGGCAAGATGATCATACCCTCGAAATCACTACTATCTTTGCTATGCTAGTTTGCTCGCTCTTTTGCTATGCCATTGCTACGATGCCTACCACTTGCTTTCAAGCCTCCCAAATTTCCATGTCAAACCTCTAACCCACCATTGTCCTAGCAAACCATTGATTGGCTATGTTACCGCTTTGCTCAGCCCCTCTTATAGCGTTGCTAGTTGCAGGTGAAGATTGAAGGCCGTTCCTTATTGGAATATTTATTTTCTTGTTGGGATATCATTATATTATCTTGCTATATTAATGCATCTATATACTTGGTAAAGGGTGGAAGGCTCGACCTCTCGCCTAGTGTTTTGTTCCACTCTTGCCGCCCTAGTTTCCGTCATATCGGTGTTATGTTCCCGGATTTTGCGTTCCTTACGCGGTTGGGTTATAATGGGAACCCCTTGATAGTTCTCCTTGATTAAAGCTTTTCCAGTAATGCCCAACCTTGGTTTTACCATTCGCCACCTAGCCTCTTTTTCCCTTGGGTTACCGAAGCCCAAGGGTCATCTTATTTTAACCCCCCCCGGGCCAGTGCTCCCTCTGAGTGTTGGTCCGAACTGAGCTGCCTGCGGGGCCACCTCGGGGAAACTTGAGGGTTGGTTTTACTCGTAGCTAGTCTCATCTGAGTGTGCCCTGAGAAAGAGATATGTGCAGCTCCTATCGGGATTTGTCGGCACATTCGGGCGGTGTTGCTGGTCTTGTTTTAACCTGTCGAAGTGTCTTGAGTAACCGAGATACCGAGTCTGATCGGAACGTCTTGGGAGGAGGTCTATTCCTTCGTTGACCGTGAGAGTTTGTCATGGGCTAAGTTGGGACTCCCCTGCAGGGACTGAACTTTCGAAAGCCGTGCCCGCAGTTATGGGCAGATGGGAATTTGTTAATGTCCGGTTGTAGATAACTTGAACCTTAACTTAATTAAAATGAATCAACCGAGTGTGTTACCGTGATGGCCTCTTCTCGGAGGAGTCCGGGAAGTGGACACAGTGTTGGAGTAATGTTTGCGCAGGTTGCTCTCTAGTTTCTCGCTCGCGCTTTGCCTCCTCTTCTCGCTCTCTTTTGCGAATAAGTTAGCCACCATACTTGCTAGTCGCTTGCTGCAGCTCCACTTATATTTACCTTGCCATTCCTATAAGCTTAAATAGTTTTGATCGCGAGGGTGCGAGATTGCTGAGTCCCTGTGGCTCACAGATTACTATTACACCAGATGCAGGGCCTGATGATTCCGCTCCAGGAGACGCGTATGAGCTCAAGTGGGAGTTCGACGAAGACTCTCAACTTTACTATGTTTCCTTTCCCGATGATCAGTAGTGGTGCCCAGTTGGGGGTGAACGGGACCGTTGTCGCATGTTGGGTTCTCTTTTATTTTGGCGCCGTAGTCGGGCCATGAGTGTTTGGTTGATGTAATGTTATTTATGTACTTGATTGACGTGGCGAGTGTAAGCCAACTATGTTATCTCCCCTTTTATTATCATATTACATGGGATGTTGTGAAGATTGCCTAACTTGCGACATATGCCTTCAATGCGATTATGTCTCTAAGTCGTGCCTTGACACGTGAGAGCTATAGTCGCATCGAGGGTGTTACACAATTCATCCATTAACGGGTTTAAACAAGCATGGCAAAAATGCATATGGTAAACAGATCTCAGACTTAGTGAAATTAACACTTGTCTTAAATTTCAGACCAAGCAGCACTCTTCGGAGCAACGAAACAACATGCTACAGGACCTGAACAAGACAAAGTAAGACATGGCATGGAGCTACTCAAATAGCTTAACAAAAGTCCGTTAGTGACCTTGAGCCAAAAGGGATCAGAAAATATACTAACAAGCATGTGAACATAGCAAAAGCATAATCAGTTTTCAGACTTGGTGAAAACTGGCACATGCTGAAACATAAATCAAGTAGGCATGTTTACGAGCTCGATGCACTCACTACGGTGCAAGTCATGATAAGCTAAGCACACATCTATCAAGAACACCCAAATGCAAACTAGACATGGCAAGAAAAATAGCATAGCATGCACGGATCAACTACAACATCATCGGCAAAATTGCAAACAAGTTGACAATCTGTCCAGATTCACAAAGTAGCGAAAGTAGAGCTCGATTGACTCAAGCTAGGGTGCTCCATAATTGCAAACAAAGACATGGATGGATAGAGCACTACAAGATTAGCAAAACTTCTTTACTGATCATCCTCAAAAGAGGCACGGATCACTAGGAAACAACATGAACATATGGCATCATGAGATAAACACGAAAATTCCTTTAGTGGAATTGCTAAGTCCCTGAAATCAGAATTACCAAGTGCCTCACTTGGCAAGCTAGCACTAGTCACCACATACATCACAAAAATACATGGGTTGCACCTTTGGAAATATGACAAACCCCTTAACAAAACATATGTAGAGCATCAGGGCATATCATGCACACAATAATCATGGCAAAAATGACAAAACTCTAAATGGAGTAGCAGATCTGACAATTAACTCAAGTAGCCCTCTTCTAACAGCATTTCGGGAATCAAGATGAACTCAAATGAAAATGATGCAATGGAATGAAATGATGTACTCTCTGAGACGAACATTTTGATATGCTATATGCATGAATCGGAGCCACGGATGCAAAGTTATGAGGCCAAGAACAGGAGCACTTGGATCTGGAATTTCTGGGACTTGGAGGAAAAACCAACCTCGCGGAAAAACTCAACTCCGACGGGGGCGGCCGGATCTGTCTTCTCCGGCGACGGCGAGGCCCGGACACGGCGAGGGAGGCCGGGGAGCGGTCGGACTCCCGCGGGGGCGGCCGGATCTGGCTCCGGGAGGCGAGGGCGAGGACGGGGCGGCGATGGGAGAAGGCGGCGGCGGCCGGGCGCGTCGGGGCGGCGCGGTTGGTGGCCGGGCCGGTGCGGCAGTGCGACGGCCGGCGAAGTCGGCGACGGCGGCGGAGGCGGCGCGGTGGCGGCGACACGGTGGATCGGGCGGCGGGGCACCCGGACGAGGCGGGCGGCGCGCGCGGGCCTTGGGGGGCCTGCCCTGGGCTCCCGCGGGCCGCGGTGGGAGGCGACGGCGATGTGGTCCCGCGGGGCGCGGACCAACGGCGGAGTGCCACGTGGCAGCGGGGAGGCGGACCGGACAATGTCCGTCGGTGGCAATATGTCCGGCGGGCGCGGTGAGGGTGGATCTAGGGTTTCGGGGAGGGGGGTCCGAGATTTTTGAGGAGGACCTATTTATAGGCATAGAGGGAGCTAGGAGAGTCCAAATGAGGTGCACTTTTTGGCCACGCGATCGTGATCGAACGCTCTAGATGATGGAGCAGAGTTGGGTGGGTTTTGGGCCAAATTGGAGGGGTGTTGGGCTGCAACACACACGAGGCCTTTTCGGTCCCACGGTTAACCGTTGGAGTATCAAACGAAGTCCAAATGATACGAAACTTGACAGGCGGTCTACCGGTAGTAAACCAAGGCCGCTTGGCAATTCTCGGTCCAATCCGGAAATGTTTAATCCCCACACACGAAAGAAAGCTAGAAATGACCACCGAAGGAGAACGAAGCGCCGGAATGCAAAACGGACAACGGGGAAAATGCTCGAATGCATGAGATGAACACGTATGCAAATGCAATGCACATGATGGCATGATATGAGATGCATGACAATGATAACAACACACGGAGACAAAAACCCGAACCCGAGAATATAAAATAACTTAACGCCGGAAACGGCAAGAGTTGGAGTATAAATTGGGAAAGTTACATCCGGGGTGTTACACGTGATTTGTATGGAGTGAGGATGGTGGATACATAATATACCGGCTTTTGAAGTGGGAATTTATGTCCATCCGGGGTGCGCCGAAGAAGGCGTTAAAGGGGGAGTGCCTTTTCTCCTAATCGGGAGATAAAGTGGCTTTAGGCCGCCGCACATCCAGTTAACTTCTGGATTTGCTTGAGGTTGGTTGGGATAGCCAACTGCGATAGGGCTCGAATTTTAGTCGGATTTGCTTCAATTCCTCTACAGGAGACGATGAAGCCCAGGAGCTTTCCGGCGGGTACGCCGAAGACGCATTTTTCCGGATTGAGCTTAATGTCGTATGTTCGGAGATTGTCGAACATGAGCCTCAAGTCGTATGTTAAGGAGTCGACGTGTCTGGTTTTAATGACCACATTGTCTACGTATGCCTCCACTGTTTTGCTGATCTGCTTTTCCAGACATGTCTGAATCATTCGCTGATACGTTGCACCGTCGTTTTTTAGCCCAAAGGGCATTGTGTTAAAACAGAAGGGCCGTATGGAGTGATAAATGCCGTTGCGGCTTGATCGGACTCCACCATCTTAATCTGGTGGTAACCAGAGTATGCATCGAGGAAACAGAATGATTCGTGTCCTGCGGTACCATCGATGATTTGATCGATGCGAGGGAGGGGGAAGGGATCCTTTGGGCAAGCCTTATTAAGGTCCTTCAAGTCGACGCATAGGTGCCAGGATTTGTCCTTCTTTGGTACCGTCACCAGGTTTGCTAGCCAGTCCGGATGTTTTATTTCTCTAATGAATCCGGCCTCCAGTAGCTTGACTAGCTCCTCTCCCATGGCTTGTTGCTTAGGTTTAGAGAAACGCCGAAGAGTCTGCTTGACCGGCTTGAATCCTTTTAGAATGATAAGGCTATGCTCGGCTAACCTGCGTGGGATTCCTGGCATGTCTGAAGGATGCCAGGCGAATATGTCCCAATTTTCGCGCAGGAATTCCCGTAGTGCGGCGTCTACAGCAGGGTTTAACTGTGCCCCGATGGATGCTGTTTTTGTGTGGTCCATTGGATGGACTTGGAATTTGACTATTTCATCCGCTGGTTTAAAAGAGGTGGACTTGGATCTTTTGGCGAGTATCACGTCGTCCCTGTCCACAGTGGAGCGCAGCGCAGTTAATTCCTCCGCCGCAAGGGCTTCGGATAATGCCTCGAGGGCCAGTGCGGCCGTTTTGTTTTCGGCGCGAAGTGCTATGTTCGGATCACTATCTAGAGTGATGATTCCATTGGGCCCGGGCATTTTGAGTTTCATGTACCCGTAATGGGGTATGGCTTGGAAGATCGTGAATGCCTCCCGCCCTAGAAGGGCGTGATATTTGCTACTGAACGGGGCCACTTGGAATGTAATTTCTTCGGACCTATAATTCTCCGGAGTGCCGAATACCACATCTAGTGTGATTTTCCCAACGCAACGTGCCTCTCGACTAGGGATGATTCCTTGGAAGGTCGTGGTGCTTTGCTCAATACGGTTTTTGTCTATTTCCATTTTTTGAAGAGTCTCCTCATAAATAAGGTTTAATCCGCTGCCGCCGTCCATGAGCACTTTAGTAAGTCGAAAGCCGTCCACAATTGGACTAAGGACCAAGGCGGCTAGTGCTCGGGCTGTTCGGAATTTAGGTTTGTAACTGGCATTGAAGGTGATAGCCGTGTCGCTCCATGGATTTATTGCTGCCACATGGCAGACTTCGGCAAGGCTGCGGAATGCTCGCTTACGCCTATTGTTTGAGGCGAAGGTCTCGAAGACTGTCAATACTATATTGTTATCCACAGGATGGTGCTCTGCGGTGTTTTAAATGAGGAGATCCTCGCTGCTCTTGGCAACCTGCCGGAGTACCCAACATGCTCTAAGGCTATGTGCTGGTATGGTATCTGCTGTACTATGAATTTTGTAGGGCCCGTTAAGCCATCCCTCCAATACGGTTCCACGCCCTGTAGTGGGCTTTTGCTTCTTTGTAATTGAGTTGGGCGACTTGTGAGAGTATACCCTTTTAGTTTGGACTGGGGGTTTTGTCAGAGCCGGATTATCCCAAAATTTTGTTTGGGTTTTCCAGGCGCTTTCCATCGCACAGTACTTCCGTACTATGGCCGCCAAGACAGCGATGTTTGCTATGTCACGACGACTTATGGCGTTGAGGATTCCCTTGTTCGTGCAATTGTTGCAAAAGAACGAAATTGCGTCTTCCTCGCGACAGTCCTTGACCTTGTTCATCACAAGGAGGAATCTGGCCCAATAGTGATGTACTGTCTCTTGGGGCTCTTTTCTAATGTGGGAAAGGTCATTTATATCTGGGTGGGTGGGTGGATTTAAGTCCAGGCCTTGACCCAATCTAAGACCCAGGGGCAGGGGAGTTTCCGATCTTGGAAGTTCGGGCTCCGGGGTGTTGCCCCACAGGCTCGGCATGCTGCCTGATTCTAGGTTCAGGGTTAGGGCGATGTCCTCCCATGAACGGGTATCCGGCTTGGAGAGCTCGTAAATCCGGACATAGTTCGTCCTCAGGATAGAGGAAGAATCGCCGCATTGCTCCTCCACCACCGCTATCTGATGGGTGACCTGTGGAGAATTAATCTCCCTTTGGTCGGGTTTAAGCCCAATCCAATCATAGTCCGTAGCGACTCCCAGAGCGGCAATGCGGTCCAAGAGCTCCTTCAAAGAGGAGAGCTCCATTGGATACATCTGCCCGGTAAATTTCGAGCCGATGTGGAGGCTATTTTCGATGACCCGAGAAGTCATCGTCGACGCCGTGGCCGAGCGGGTGGTCATGACGAAGCTGCCCACTCGGAGAGTTTGGCCTACAACTAGGGCTCCTCCAGAGGTGATGTTGTTCTTGACAAAAAGACGAGCCATCCCTCCTTATGATGACGACACAGTGGAACTCTCATTGAAAGCACCAATGTCGGTGTCAAAACCGGCGGATCTCGGGTAGGGGGTCCCGAACTGTGTGTCTAAGGCGGATGGTAACAGGAGGCGGGGGACACGATGTTTACCCATGTTTGGGCCCTCTTGATGGAGGTAATACCCTACTTCCTGCTTGATTGATCTTGATGATATGAGTATTACAAGAGTTGATCTACCACGAGATCGTAGGGCTAAACCCTAGCAGCTAGCCTATGGTATGATTGTTATTGTCCTACGGACTAAGCCCTCCGGTTTATATAGACACCGGAGGAGGCTAGGGTTACACAAATTCAGTTACAAAGGAGGAGATCTACATATCCGTATTGCCAAGCTTGCCTTCCACGCCAAGGAGAGTCCCATCTGGACACGTGACGAAGTCTTTAATCTTGTATCTTCATAGTCCATCAGTCCGGCCAAAGGATATAGTCCGGCTGTCTAGATACCCCCTAATCCAGGACTCCCTCACCCGCTTTCCCTCTCCTACTCCTTCTCTCTTTCCCCCTTTGCTACTCCGGAAAACGAAAAAAGGAGGGGAATCCTACTAGGACTAGGGAGTCCTAGTAGGACTCCCCACACTTGGCGCGCCCCTAGGTGGGCGGCCTCCTCTTCCTGCCCCCTTTATATACGGAGGCGGAGCACACCCCAAAGGCACAAAAGACATCTCTTAGCCGTGTGCGGTGCCCCCTCCACAGTTTACCACCTCGGTCATATCGTCGTAGTGCTTAGGCGAAGCCCTGCACCGGTAACTTCATCATCACCGTCACCATGCCATCGTGCTGACATAACTCTCCTTCATCCTCAACTAGATCAAGAGCTCGAGGGACGTCATCGTGCCGAACGTGTGCTGGACACGGAGGTGCCATACGTTCGGTGCTAGGATCGGTTCGATTGTGAAGACGTTCGACTACATCAACCGCGTTACTAAACGCTTCCACTTTCGGTCTACGAGGGTACCTAGACACACTCTCCCCTTCATTGCTATGCATCTCCTAGATAGATCTTGCGTGATCGTAGGAATTTTTTTGAAATACTGTGTTCCGCAACAGTGGTATCCGAGCCAGGTCTATGCGTATATGATATATGCATGAGTAGAACACAAAGAGTTGTGGGCAATAATAGTCATACTGCTTACCACCAGTGTCTTACTTTGATTCGGCGGTATTGTTGTATGAAGCGGCCCGGACCGACATTACATGACCGCTTTCATGAGACTGGTTCTACCGACGTGCTTCGCACACAGGTGGCTGGCGGGTGTCTCTTTCTCCAACTTTAGTTGAATCGAGTTTGACTACGGCCGGTCCTTGTTGAAGGTTAAAATAGCACACTTGATGAAAAACCATTGTGGTTTTGATGCGTAGGTAAGAGCGGTTCTTGCTAGAAGCCCGTAGCAGCCACGTAAAACTTGCAACAACAATGTAGAGGACGTCTAACTTGTTTTTGCAGGGCATGTTGTGATGTGATATGGTCAAGACGTGATGAGATATAAATTGTTGTATGAGATGATCATGTTTTCTAAAAGTTATCGGCAACTGGCAGGAGCCTTATGGTTGTCGCTTTATTGTATGAAATGCAATTGCCATGTAATTGCTTTACTTTATAACTAAGCGGTAGCGATAGTCGTGGAAGCAATAGTTGGCGAGACGACAATGATGCTACGATGGAGATCAAGGTGTCAAGCCGGTGATGATGGAGATCATGATGGTGCTTTGAAGATGGAGATCAAAGGCACAAGATGATGATGGCCATATCATGTCACATATTTTGATTGCATGTGATGTTTATCATTTATGCATCTTATTTTGCTTAGTACAATGGTAGCATTATAAGATAATCCCTCACTAAATTTCAAGGTATAAGTGCTCTCCTTGAGTATGCACCGTTGCTACAATTCGTCTTGTTGAGACACCACATGATGATCGGGTGTGATAAGTTCTACATTTACATACAATGGGTGCAAGCTAGTTTTGCACGTGCAGAATACTCGGGTTAAACTTGACGAGCCTAGCATATGTAGATATGGCCTCGGAACACTGAGACCGAAAGGTCGAACGTGAATCATATAGTAGATATGATGAACATAGTGATGTTCACCATTGGAAACTACTCCATCTCACGTAATGATCGGACATGGCTTAGTTGATATGGATCACGTGATCATTTAGATGACTAGAGGGGTGTCTATCTAAGTGGGAGTTCTTAAGGAATATGATTAATTGAACTTTAATTTATTATGAACTTAGTACCTGATAGTATTTCCATGTCTATGTTGTTGTAGATCAATGGCCCGTGCTACCGTTCCCTTGAATTTTAATGCGTTCCTAGAGAAAGCTAAGTTAAAAGATGATGGTAGCAACTACATGGACTGGGTCTGTAACTTGAGGATTATCCTCATTGCTGCATAGAAGAATTACGTCATGTAAACACTGCTAGGTGCAAGACCCGTTGCAGGAGCAACGCTGGACATTCTGAACGTCTGACAGAGCAAAGTTGATGACTACTCGATAGTTCAGTGTGCCATGCTTTACAGCTTAGAATTAGGACTTCAAAGATGTTTTGAACGTCATGGAGCATATGAGATGTTCCAGGAGTTGAAGTTAATATTTCAAGCAAATGCCCGAATTGAGAGATATGAAGTCTCCAATAAGTTCTATAGCTGCAAAATGGAGGAGAATAGTTCTGTCAGTGAACATATACTCAGAATGTCTGGGTACCACAATGACTTGACTCAACTGGGAGTTAATCTTCCTGATGATAGTGTCATTGACAGAGTTCTTCAATCACTGCCACTAAGCTACAAAAGCTTCGCGATGAACTATAATATGCAAGGGATGGATAAGACAATTCCCAAGCTCTTCGCGATGCTAAAGGATGCGGCGGTAGAAATCAAGGAGCATAAAGTGTTGATGGTTACCAAGACCACTAGTTTTAAGAAAAATGGCAAAGGGAAAAAGGGGAACTTCAAGAAGAACGACAAGAAAGTTGCTGCTCAAGTGAAGAAGCCCAAGTCTGGACCTAACCCTGAGACTGAGTGCTTCTACTGCAAAGGGACTGGTCACTGGATGCGGAACTGCTCCAAGTATTTGGCGGATAATAAGGATGGCAATGTGAAAGGTATATTTGATATACATGTTATGGATGTGTACCTTACTAATGCTCGTAGTAGCGCCTAGGTACTTGATACTGGTTTTGTTGCTCATATTTTCAACTCGAAACAGGGGCTACAGATTAAACAAAGATTGGCTAAGGACGAGGTGACGATGCGCGTGGGAAATGGTTCCAAAGTCGTTGTGATCGTCGTCAGCACGCCACCTCTACATCTACCATCGGGATTAGTTTTAGACCTAAATAATTGTTATTTAGTGCCTACGTTGAGCATGAACATTATATCTGGATCTTGTTTGATGCGAGACGGTTATTCATTTAAATCAGAGAATAATGGTTGTTCTATTTATATGAGTAATTTCTTTTATGTTCATGCACCCTTGATGAGTGGTCTATTTTTGTTGAATCTCGATTGTAGTGATACACATATTCATAATATTGAAGCCAAAAGACGCAAGGTTAATAATCATAGTGCAACTTATTTGTGGCACTGCCGTTTAGGTCATATTGGTGTAAAGCGCATGAAGAAACTCCATGCTGATGGGCTTTTGGAATCACTTAATTATGAATCACTTGATACTTGCGAACCATGCCTCATGGGCAAGATGACTAAGACTCCGTTCTCCAGAACAATGGATCGAGCAACTGACTTATTGGAAATAATACATACTAATGTATGTGGTCCGATGAGTGTTGAGGCTCGCGGCGGGTATAGTTATTTTCTGACCTTCACAGATGATTTGAGTAGATATGGGTATATCTACTTACTGAAACATAAGTGTGAAACATTTGAAAAGTTCAAAGAATTTTAGAGTGAAGTGGAAAATCATCGTAACAAGAAAATAAAGTTTATACGATCTGATTGTGGAGGTGAATATTTGAGTTCTGAGTTTGGTCTTTATTTGAAACAATGTGGAATAGTTTCGCAACTCACACCACCTGGAACTCCACTGCGTAATGGTGTGTCCGAACATTGTAATCGTACTTTATTAGATATGATGCGATCTATGATGTATCTTACTGATTTACCGCTGTCATTTTGGGGTTATGCTTTAGAGACGGTTGCATTTGCGTTAAATAGGGCACCATCTAAATCCGTTGAGATGACACCATATGAACTGTGGTTTGGCAAGAAACTTAAGCTGTCGTTTCTTAAAGTTTGGGGTTGCAATGCTTATGTGAAAAGCTTCAACCTGATAAGCTCGAACCCAAATCGGAGAAATGTGTCTTCATAGGATACCCAAAAGAGACTGTTGGGTACACCTTCTATCACAGATCCGAAGGCAAGATATTCGTTGCTAAGAATGGATCCTTTCTAGAGAAGGAGTTTCTCTCGAAAAAAGTGAGTGGGAGGAAAGTGGAACTTCATGAGGTAATTGTACCTTCTCCCATATTGGAAAGTAGTTCATCACAGAAATTAGTTCCAGTGATTCCTACACCAATTAGTGGGGAAGCTAATGATGATGATCATTAAACTTCTGATCAAGTTACTACCGAACCTTGTAGGTCAACTAGATCCGCACCAGAGTGGTACGGTAATCCTGTTCTGGAGGTCATGTTACTTGACCATGATGAACCTACAAACTATGAGGAAGTGATGATGAGCCCAGAGTCCGCGAAATGGCTTGAGGCCATGAAATCTGAGATGGGATCCATGTATGAGAACAAAGTGTGGACTTTGGTTTGACTAGCCCGATGATCGGCAAGAAATAGAGAATAAATGGATCTTCAAGAAGAAGACTGACGCTGAAGGTAATGTTACTATCTACAAAGCTCGACTTGTTGCGAAAGGTTTTCTACAAGTTCATGGAGTTGACTACGATGAGACCTTCTCACCCGTAGTGATGCTTAAGTCTGTCTGAATCATGTTAGAAATTGCTGCATTTTGTGATTATGAAATTTGGCAAATGGATGTCAAAACTGCATTCCTTGATGGATATCTTAAAGAAGAGTTGTATATGATGCAACCAGAGGGTTTTGTCGATCCAAAAGGTGCTCACAAAGTGTGCAAGCTCCAGTGATCCATTTATGGACCGGTGCAAGCCTCTTAGAGTTGGAATATACGCTTTGATGGTGTGATCAAAGCCATATGGTTTTACACATACTTTTAGAGAAGCTTGTATTTACAAGAAAGTGAGTGGGAGCTCTGTAGCATTTCTAATATTATATGTGGATGACATATTATTGATTGGAAATGATATATATTGGGCACCAAGATCTATAGAGATAGATCAAGACGCTTAATTGGACTTCCACAAAGCACATACCTTGATAAAGTTTTGAAGAAGTTCAAAATGGATCAGTCAAAGAAAGGGTTCTTGCCTCTGTTACAAGGTTTGAAGTTGAGTCAGACTCAATGCCCGACCACTGTAGAAGATAGAGAGAAAATGAAAGTCATTCCCTATGCCTCAGCCATAGGTTCTATCATGTATGCAATGTTGTGTACCAGACCTGATGTGTGCCTTGCTATAAGTTTAGCAGGGAGGTACCAAAGTAATCCAGGAGTGGATCACTGGACAGTGGTCAAGAACATCCTGAAATACCTGAAAAGGACTAAGGATATGTTTCTCGTATATGGAGGTGACAAGAGCTCGTCATAAATGGTTACGTCGATGCTAGCTTTGACACTGATCCGGATGACTCTAATTCGCAAACCAAATATGTATTTATATTGAATGGGGGAGCTATCAGTTGGTGCAGTTCCAAGCAAAGCATCATGGCGGGATCTACGTGTGAAGCGGAGTACATAGCTGCTTCGAAAGTAGCGAATGAAGGAGTTCATATCCGATCTAGGTGTAATACCTAGTGCATCGGGTCCAATGAAAATGTTTTGTGACAATACTGGAGTAATTGCCTTAGTGAAGGAATCCAGATTTCACAAAAGAACCAAACACATCAAGAGACGCTTCAACTCCATCCATGATCAAGTCAAGGAGGGAGACATAGAGATTTGCCAAATACATATGGATCTGAATGTGGCACACCCGTTGACTAAGCCTCTTCCATGAGAAAAACATGATCAGCACCAAGACTCCATGGGTGTTAGAATCATTAAAATGTAATCTAGATTATTGACTCTAGTGCAAGTGGGAGACTGAAGGAAATATGCCCTAGAGGCAATAATAAAGTTATTATTTATATTTCCTTATAGCATGATAAATGTTTATTATTCAAGCTAGAATTGTATTAACCGGAAACTTGATACATGTGTGAATACATAGACAAAACAAAGTGTCCCTAGTGTGTCTCTACTAGACTAGCTCATTAATCAAAGATGGTTAAGTTTCCTAACCACAGACATGTGTTGTCATTTGATGAACGGGATCACATCATTAGAAGAATGATGTGATGGACAAGACCCATCCGTTATCTTAGCATAATGATCGTTAAATTTTATTGCTATTGCTTTCTTCATGACTTATACATATTCCTTTGACTATGAGATTATGCAACTCCCGAATGCCGGAGGAATACCTTGTGTGCTATCAAATACCACAATGTAACTGGGTGATTATAAAGATGCTCTACAGGTATCTCCAAAGGTGTTTGTTGGGTTGGCATAGATCGATATTAGGATTTGTCACTCCGAGTATCGGAGAGGTATCTCTGGGCCCTCTCGGTAATGCACATCATGATAAGCCTTGCAAGCAATGTGACTAATGAGTTAGTTACGGGATGATGCATTACGGAACGAGTAAAGAGACTTGCCTGTAATGAGATTGAACTAGGCATGAAGATACCGATGATCAAATCTCGGGCAAGTAACATACCGATGACAAAGGGAATGACGTATGTTGTCATTATGGTATGACTATTGGGGAACGTAGCATAAATTCAAAATTTTCCTACGTGTCACCAAGATCTATCTATGGAGTCATCTAGCAACGAGGGAGGAGTGGATCTACATACCCTTGTAGATCGCGCGCGAAAGCGTTCAAGAGAACGGGGTTGATGGAGTCGTACTCATCGTGATCCAAATCACCGATGATCCTAGCGCCGAACGGACGGCACCTCCGCGTTCAACACACGTACGGAGCAGCGACGTCTCCTCCTTCTTGATCCAGCAAGGGGGAGGAGAGGTTGATGGAGATCCAGCAGCACGACGGCGTGGTGGTGGAAGTAGCGGGATTCCAACAGGGCTTCGCCAAGCGCTGCGGGAGGAGGGAGATGTGTCATGGGAGGGAGAGGGAGGCGCCAGGGCTTAGGTTGGGCTGCCCTCCCTTCCCCCCACTATATATAGGGCCAAGGGAGAGGGGGGAGGCGCAGCCTTGGCCCTTCCTCCAAGGAAGGGTGCGGCCAGGGGAGGAGTCCCTCCTCCCCAAGGCACCTCGGAGGTGCCTTCCCCCTTTAGGACTCTTCCTTTCCCTCTTCTCTTGGCGCATGGGCCTCTTGGGGCTGGTGCCCTTGGCCCATATAGGCCAAGGCGCACCCCCTACAGCCCATGTGGCCCCCCGGGCAGGTGGCCCCACCCGGTGGACCCCCGGGACCCTTCCGGTGGTCCCGGTACAATACCGGTGACCCCGAAACTTGTCCCGATGGCCGAAATAGCACTTCCTATATATAATTCTTTACCTCCGGACCATTCCGGAACTCCTCGTGACGTCCGGGATCTCATCCGGGACTCCGAACAACTTTCGGGTTACCGCATACTAATATCTCTATAACCCTAGCGTCACCGAACCTTAAGTGTGTAGACCCTACGGGTTCGGGAGACATGCAGACATGACCGAGATGACTCTCCGGTCAATAACCAACAGCGGGATCTGGATACCCATGTTGGCTCCCACATGTTCCACGATGATCTCATCGGATGAACCACGATGTCAAGGACTTAATCAATCCCGTATACAATTCCCTTTGTCTAGCGGTACGATACTTGCCCGAGATTCGATCGTGGGTATCCCGATACCTTGTTCAATCTCGTTACCGGCAAGTCTCTTTACTCGTTCCGTAACACATCATCCCGTGATCAACTCCTTGATCACATTGTGCACATTATGATGATGTCCTACCGAGTGGGCCCAGAGATACCTCTCCGTCACACGGAGTGACAAATCCCAGTCTCGATTCGTGCCAACCCAACAGACACTTTCGGAGATACCCGTAGTGCACCTTTATAGCCACCCAGTTACGTTGTGACGTTTGGCACACCCAAAGTATTCCTACAGTATCCGGGAGTTGCACAATCTCATGGTCTAAGGAAATGATACTTGACATTAGAAAAGCTTTAGCATGCGAACTACACGATCTTGTGCTATGCTTAGGATTGGGTCTTGTCCATCACATCATTCTCCTAATGATGTGATCCCGTTATCAACGACATCCAATGTCCATGGTTAGGAAACCGTAACCATCTATTGATCAACGAGCTAGTCAACTAGAGGCTTACTAGGGACATGGTGTTGTCTATGTATCCACACATGTATCTGAGTTTCCTATCAATACAATTCTAGCATGGATAATAAACGATTATCATGAACAAGGAAATATAATAATAACCAATTTATTATTGCCTCTAGGGCATATTTCCAACAGTCTCCCACTTGCACTAGAGTCAATAATCCAGTTCACATCGATATGTGATTAACACTCAAGGTCACATCCCCATGTGATTAACACCCAAGAGTTCTGGGTTTGATCATGTTATGCTTGTGAGAGAGGTTTTAGTCAAGGGTCTGCAACATTCAGATCCGTATGTACTTCGCAAATTTCTATGTCATCTTGTAGATGCAACTACTACGCTACATTTGGAGCCATTTCAAATTACTGTTCTACTTGGAGCTTTTCTAAATTGTTGCTCCATTATACGTATCCGGTATCTCTACTCAGAGCTATCCGGATAGGTGTTAAGCTTGCATCGACGTAACTCTTTACGTCGAACTCTTTATCACCTCCATAACCAAGAAACGTATCCTTATTCCTCTAAGGATAATTTTGACCGCTATCTGGTGATCTACTCCTAGATCAACTTTGTACCCTCTTGCCAGACATGTGGCAAGGCACACATCAGGTGCGGTACTCAGCATGGCATACTGTATAGAGCCTATGACAAAAGCATAGGGGACGACCTTCGTCCTTCCTCTTTCTCCTGCCGTGGTCGAGCTTTAACTTCATAACTTCATACCTTACAACTCAGGCAAGAACTCCTTCTTTGACTGGTCCATCTTGAACACCTTCAAGATCATGTCAAGGTATGTGCTCATTTGAAAGTACCATTAAGCGTTTTGATCTATCCTTATAGATCTTGATGCTCAATGTTCAAGTAGCTTAATCCAGGTTCTCCATTGAAAAACACTTTTCAAATAACCCTATATGCTTTCCAGAAATTCTACATCATTTCTGATCAACAATATGTCAACAACATATACTCATCAGAAATTCTATAGTGCTCCCACTCACTTCTTTGGAAATACAAGTTTCTCATAAACTTTGTATACACCCAAAATCTTTGATCATCTCATCAAAGCATACATTCCAACTCCGAGATGCTTACTCCAGTCCTTAGAAGGATTGCTGGAGCTTTGCATACTTGTTAGCATCTTTCAGGATTGACAAAACCTTCCGGTTGTATCACATACAACCTTTCCTCAAGAAAATCGTCGAGGAAACAATGTTTTGGCATCCTGTCTGCAAGATTTCATAAATAATGCAGTAATCGCTAATATAATTCCAACAGACTCTTAGCATCGCTATGAGTGAGAAAGTCTCATCGTAGTCAACTCCTTGAACTTGTCGGAAAACATCTTAACGACAAGTCGAGCTTTCTTAATGGTGATACTTACCATCATTGTCCGTCTTCCTTTTAAAATCCATATGTACCTAACAGCCTTACGACCATCAAGTAGTTCTTACAAAGTCTACACTTTGTTTTCATATATGGATCCTCTCTCGGATTATATGGCCTCGAGCCATTTTGGAATCCAGGCCCACCATCGCTTCTCCATAGCTCGTAGGTTCATTGTTGTCTAGCAACATGACTTCCAAGACAGGATTACGTACCACTCTAAAGTAGTACGCATCCTTGTCATCCCACGAGGTTTGGTAGTGACTTGATCTGAAGTTTCATGATCACTATCATAAGCTTCCACTTCAATTGGTGTAGGTGCCACAGGAACAACTCCCTGTGCCCTGCCACACACTAGTTGAAGAGACGGTTTAATGACCTCATCAGGTCTCCACCATCCTCCCACTCAATTCTTTCGAGAGAAACTTTTCCTTGAGAAAGGACACGATTCTAGAAACAATCCCTTATTGCTTTCGGATCTGAGACAGGAGGTATACCCAACTGTTTTGGGTGTCCTATGAAGATGCATTTATCTGCTTTGGGTTCGAGTTTATCAGCCTGAAACTTTTTCACATAAGCGTTGCAGCCCCAAACTTTTAAGAAATGACAGCTTAGGTTTCTCTAAACCATAGTTCATACGGTGTCATCTCATCGGAATTACGTGGTGCCCTATTTAAAGTGAATGTGGTTGTCTCTAATGCCTAACCCATAAACTATCGTGGTAATTCGATAAGAGACATCATGGTATGCATCATATCCAATAGGGTGCAGTTATGATGTTCGGACACACCATCACACTATGGTGTTCCAGGTTGTATTAGTTGTGAAACAATTTCCACAATATCTTAATTCTGTGCCAAACTCGTAATTCAGATATTCATCTCTATGATCATATCATAGATATTTTATCCTCTTGTCACGATGATCTTTCAACTTCACCTTGAAATTACTTGAACCTTTCAATAATCCAGACTCGTGATTCATCAAGTAAATATACTCAACATCTACTCAAATCATTTGTGAAGTAAGAACATAACGATATCCACTACACACCTCAGCACTCATTGGAGTGCACACATCAAAATGTATTACTTCCAACAAGTTGCTTTCTAGTTCCATTTTACTGAAAATGAGGCTTTCAGTCATCTTGCCCATGTGGTATGATTTGCATGTCTCAGGTGATTCAAAATCAAGTGAGTCCAAACGGTCCATTTGCATGGAGTTTCTTCATGCATATACACCAATAGACATGGTTCGCATGTCTCAAACTTTTCAAAACAAGTGAGCCCAAAGATCCATCAACATGGAGCTTCTTCATGCGTTTTATACCGATATGACTTACGTGGCAGTGCCACAAGTAGGTGGTACTATCATTACTATCTTATATCTTTTTGCCATGAACATGTGTATCACTACGATCGAGATTCAATAAACCATTCATTTTAGGTGCAAGACCATTGAAGGCATTATTCAAATAAATAGAGTAACCATTATTCTCCTTGAATGAATAACCGTATTGTGACAGACATAATCCAATCATGTCTATGCTCAATGCAAGCACCAATCTCGATGGTAGAGGGAGCGTGCGATGCTTCATCACATCAAGCTTGGGAAAAACTTCCAACACATATCGCCAGCTCACCTTTAGCTAGTCTCCGTTTACTCCGCAACTTTTTATTTCGAGTTTACTAACATTTAGCAACCAAACCGGTATCTAATACCATGGTGCTACTAGGAGTACTAGTAAAGTACACATTAACACAATGTATATCCAATATACTTCTATCGACTTTGCCAGCCTTCTCATCTACCAAGTATCTAGGGTAATTCTGCTCTAGTGGCTGTTCCCCTTATTACAGAAGCACTTAGTCTCGGGTTTGGGTACAACCTTGGGTTTCTTCACTAGAGCAGCAGCTGATTTGCCGTTTCATGAAGCATCCCTTTTTGCCCTTGCCCTTCTTGAAACTAGTGGTTTCACCAACCATCAACAATTGATGCTCCTTCTTGATTTCTACTTTTGTGGTGTCAAACATCGCGAATATCTCAAGGATCATCATATATGTCCCTGATATATATAGTTCATCACGAAGCTCTAGCAGCTTGGTGGTAATGACTTCGGAGAAATATCACTATCTCATCTGGAAGATCAACTCCCACTCGATTCAAATGATTGTTGTACTCAGACAATCTGAGCACAAGCTCAACAATTGAGCTTTTCTCCCTTAGTTTGCAGGCTAAGAAAATTGTCGGAGGTCTTATACCTCTTGACGTGGGCACGAGCCTGAAATCCCAATTTCAGCCCTTGGAACATCTCATATGTTCTGTGATGTTTCAAAAACGTCTTTGGTGCCTCAATTCTAAACCATTTAGCATTACGCACTGAACTATCATGTAGTCATCAAAACGTGTATGTCAGATGTTCGCAACACCACAGACGACGTTCGAGGTTCAGCACACTGAGCGGTGCATTAAGGACATAAACCTTCTACTGTCTGCATAATTGCTACTATCAACTTTCAACTAATTTTTCTCTAGGAACATATCTAAACAGTAGAACTGAAGCGCGAGCTACGACATAATTTGTGAAGACCTTTTGACTATGTTCAGGATAATCAAGTTCATCTTATGAACTCCCACTCAGATAGACATCCCTCTAGTCATCTAAGTGATTACATGATCCGAGTCAACTAGGCCGTGTCCGATCATCACGTGAGACGGACTAGTCATCATCGGTGAACATCTTCATGTTGATCGTATCTACCATACGACTCATGCTCGACCTTTCGGTCTCTTGTGTTCCGAGGCCATGTCTGTACATGCTAGGCTCGTCAAGTCAACCTAAGTGTTTCACGTGTGTAAATCTGTCTTACACCCGTTGTATGTGAACGTTAGCATCTATCACACCCGATCTTCACGTGGTGCTTCGAAACGACGAACTTTTGCAACGGTGCACAGTTAGGGGAAACACTTTCTTGAAATTTTAATGAGGGATCATCTTATTTACTACCATTGTTCTAAGCAAATAAGATGCATAAACATGATAAACATCACATGGAATCAAATAATAGTGACATGATATGGCCAATATCATATAGCTCCTTTGATCTCCATCTTGGGGCTCCATGATCATCTTGTCACCGGCATGACACCATGATCTCCATCATCGTGTCTCCATGAAGTTGTCTCATCAACTTATTACTTCTACTACTATGGCTACCAGTTAGCAATAAACTAAAGTAATTACATGGCGTTGTTCAATGACACGCAGGTCATACAATAAATAAAGACAACTCCTATGGCTCCTGCCAGTTGTCATACTCATCGACATGCAAGTCGTGATTCCTATTACAAGAACATGATCAATCTCATACATCACATATCATTCATCACATTCTTCTTGGCCATATCACATCACATAGCATACCCTGCAAAAACAAGTTAGACATCCTCTAATTGTTGTTTGCATGTTTTACGTGGCTGCCATGGGTTTCTAGCAAGAACGTTTCTTACCTACGCAAAACCACAACGTGATATGCCAATTGCTATTTACCCTTCATAAGGACCCTTTTCATCAAATCCGTTCTGACTAAAGTGGGAGAGACTGGCACCCGCTAGCCACCTTATGCAACTAGTGCATGTCAGTCGGTGGAACCTGTCTCACATAAGAGTACGTGTAAGGTCGGTCCGGGCCGCTTCATCCCACAATACCGTCAAAACAAGATTGGACTAGTAACGGTAAGCATATTGAACAAAATCAACGCCCACAACTACTTTGTGTTCTACTCGTGCATAGAATCTACGCAATAGACCTAGCTCATGATGCCACTGTTGGGTAATGTAGCAGAAATTGAAAATTTTCTTACGTGTCACCAAGATCTATCTATGGAGAAACCAGCAACGAGGGGAAGGAGAGTGCATCTACATACCCTTGTAGATCGCTAAGCGGAAGCGTTCAAGAGAACGGGGTTGAAGGAGTCGTACTCGTCGTGATCCAAATCACCGGAGATCCTAGTGCCGAACGGACGGCACCTCCGCGTTCAACACACGTACAGCCCGATGACGTCTCCCATGCCTTGATCCAGCAAGGAGAGAGGGAGAGGTTGAGGAAGACTCCATCCACCAGCAGCATAACGACGTGGTGGTGGTGGAGGAGCGTGGTGATCCAGCAGGGCTTCGCCAAGCACCGCGAGATATGAGGAGAAAGAGAGGTAGGGCTGCGCCAGGGAGAGGTCAAAACTCATGTGTTGGCAGCCCCAAAGACCTCAACTATATATAGGGGAGAGGGAGGGGGCTGCGCCCCCACCTAGGGTTCCATCCTAGGGGCGGCGGCCAGCCCAGATCCCATCTGGTGGGGCGGCCAGGGGAGGGGGAGAGGGAGGCGCACCAGGCATGGGCCCTAAGGCCCATCTGCCCTTAGGGTTTGCCCCCCTCCTCCCCTTAGGCGCCTTGGGACCTTGGGGGGGGGGGGGCGCACCAGCCCACCTGGGGCTGGTCCCCTCCCACACTTGGCCCATGCAGCCCTCCGGGGCTTGTGGCCCCACTTGGTGGACCCTCGGGACCCTCCCGGTGGTCCCGGTACGTTACCGATAAAACCCGAAACCTTTCCGGTGACCAAAACAGGACTTCCCATATATAAATCTTTACCTGCGGACCATTCCGGAACTCCTCGTGACGTCCGGGATATTATCCGGCACTCCGAACAACATTCGGTAACCACGTATATCTATTCCTT